>NC_026659.2:10071531-10371531 GCF_000004075.3 Cucumis sativus
GTGGAATATGAAAATTGTACCTGGATACTAGATTCAGGAGCCACTAACCATATTTGCTTCTCATTTCAGGAAAATAGTTCTTGAAAAAGCTTTCAGAAGGCGAGATCACTCTCAAGGTTGGAACAGGAGAGATGGTCTCAACTTCAGCAGTGGGAGATTTAAAGTTGTTTTTTAGAGATAGATATGTCATACTTAAGAATGTCTTATATGTACCTCAAATGAAAAGAAATTTAATATCTATCTCTTGTATTTTGGAACAAATGTATAGAATATCTTTTGAAATTAATGAAGCGTTCGTTTTCTATAAAGGTATTCTAGTTTGTTCTGCTATACTTGAAGACAACTTATATAAGTTAAGACCAACCAGAGCAAATTTTGTCTTAAATACTGAAATATTCAGAACAGCTGAAACTCAGAATAAAAGACAAAAAGTTTCTTCTAATGCCTATTTATGGCACTTAAGACTTGGTCACATAAATCTCAATAGGATTGGGAGATTAGTTAAAAGTGGGCTTCTAAATCAGTTAGAAAATAATACTTTACTCTCTTGTGAATCTTGTCTTGAAAAATGACCAAGAGATCTTTTACTGGAAAAGGTCTAAGAGCCAAAGACCCTTAGAGCTCGTACATTCGGACCTTTGTGGACCAATGAATGTCAAAGCTCGAGGTGGATATGAATATTTCATTAGCTTCATTGATGATTATTCAAGGTATGGTCATATTTACCTAATACATCATAAGTCTAATAGTCTTGAAAAGTTCAAAGAATATAAGGCTGAAGTAGAAAACGAATTAGGTAAAACAATAAAAATACTTCGATCAGATCGAGGTGGAGAGTATATGGACTTACGATTCCGAGACTATTTAATAGAAAATGGAATCCAGTCACAACTCTCTGCACCTAGTACACCTCAACAGAACGGTGTATCAGAAAGAAGAAACGGACCTTGTTAGACATGGTTCGCTCTATGATGAGTTTTTCTCAGATGTCAGATTCTTTTTGGGGATATGCTTTAGAAACAGCTGCTTATATTTTGAATAATGTTCCCTCTAAAAGTGTTTCAGAAACACCTTATGAGCTATGGAAAGGGCGTAAAGGCAGTTTACGTCATTTTAGAATTTGGGGTTGTCCAGCACACGTGTTGGTACAAAATCCAAAGAAATTGGAACATCGTTCAAAATTATGCTTTTTTATAGGTTATCCAAAAGAATCAAGAGGTGGTTTGTTTTATGATCCTCAAGAAAATAAAATATTGTGTCAACAAATGCCACATTCTTAGAGGAAGACCACATCAGGGATCATCAACCTCGTAGTAAACTAGTATTAAAAGAAATTTCCAAAAGTGCTATAGATAAACCTAGTTCATCCACTAAGGTAGTTGATAAGACTAGGAAATCTGGTCAATCACATCCTTCTCAACAGTTGAGAGAGCCTCGACGTAGTGGGAGGGTTGTTCATCAGCCTGATCGCTATTTGGGTTTAATTGAAACTCAAGTCGTCATACCTGACGATGGCATAGAGGATCCATTAACCTATAAACAGGCAATGAAAGATGTAGATCGTGACCAATGGATCAAAGCCATGGACCTCGAAATGGAGTCTATGTACTTTAATTTCTGTCTGGACTCTATAGTAAATCAACAAATGACGTAAAACCTATTGGTTGTAAATGGATCTACAAGAGAAAACGAGACCATGCCGGTAAAGTACAGACTTTCAAGGCTCGACTTGTGGCAAAGGGTTATACCTGAGAGAGGGAGTAGACTATGAGGAAACTTTCTCTCCGTTGCCATGTTAAAGTCAATTAGAATACTCTTATCCATCGCCACTTTTTATGATTATGAAATTTGGCAGATGGATGTCAAGACAGCTTTTTTGAAATAATCTTGAAGAGAGTATCTATATGTCTCAACCAGAGGGGTTTATAGAACAAGATCAAGAACAAAAGGTTTGTAAGCTTAAAAAATCCATTTATGGATTAAAACAAGCTTCTAGATCCTGGAATATAAGATTTGATATGCGATCAAATCTTATGGCTTTGAACAAAATGTTGACGAGCCTTGTGTTTACAAAAGGTCGTCAATTCCATTATAGCATTTTTAGTCTTATATGTAGATGATATTCTACTTATTGGAAATGACGTAGGATATCTTACTGATATCAAGAAATGGCTAGCTATGCAATTTCAAATGAAAGATCTGGGAGATGCACAATACGTTCTCGGAATCCAAATTGTTCGAAACCGTAAGAACAAAACACTAGCCATGTCTCAAGCATCTTACATAGACAAAATGTTGTCTAGATATAAAATGCAGAATTCCAAAAAGGGTCTGCTGCCGTACAGATATGGAATTCATTTGTCAAAGGAACAATGTCCTAAGACACCTCAAGAAGTTGAGGATATGAGAAATATTCCCTATGCTTCCGCTGTTGGAAGTTTAATGTATGCAATGTTATGTACTAGACCTGACATTTGCTACTCAGTAGGGATGGTCAGTAGGTATCAATCCAATCATGGACGTGATCACTGGACAGCCGTTAAAAACATTCTACATGCTCATGTATCGTACAAAGGATATGATCCTTACTGGATACACTGATTCAGATTTCCAAACTAATAAAGATGTTAGAAAGTCTACATCAGAATCAGTATTTACTCTAAATGGAGGAGCAGTAGTTTGGAGAAGCATAAAGCAAACTTGTATAGCTGATTCCACAATGGAAGCTGATCATTTTACAAAAGCCCTCATGCTAAAGTGTTTGAGGGTCACCTACACAGTTTAGGTGTACGATGTTTGTAAACTAGGACAAGTGGGAGACTTATTGGCCATGTGCCCTAGTTTCATATATATTCTCTCACACCACATCTCTCATACCACTAGGAATTTTAGTCCAAGTGGGAGTTTGTTGGAATTTTTTGTCCTAAAACTCGTAGTTTGTAAATCATATTCTATTCAATAAAGTTGTTATTGAGAAATTAAATATTATAATCTTAAATCCAATAAATCAAAGTTCCAAGGCTATTTTTTGAATAAACTTGAACTTTATGTGTAAACATAAACGTGGATCAAGTTCGAGTATATAGCCTAAATAGTCTATAGTATATGAAATAAAGGTTGGGCGCCTTATTTTGAGAGACTATGGATGCGGCCCACTTTGTAGTACAAACGATGTGATCCTAATCGTTCATGTAGAGACATGAAAGTGGGGGCATCCTATGTAAAATGTTTACATAAGACTGAACCATGAATTAGTCATTTTTACGTTATAACACCGTTTACTGTTTAAAACTGACTATCTCAATTATTGATGACCTAGGTAACTTAGTCTTAATCCTGAGTTAACTATGAACTCCTGTTCATACGAGATTATCCTTAGATCTGCATAGGTGAGGGCAGCTCATCAGCGTTGGCCCAATAAGCCTCCCATTTCAGGGGTAAGATCGGGTGGATAGCTGGGAACATAGGGTACAAGATGGAATTCACTCCTACCCGCTTTAGGGTTAGTAGATAGGTTGCTCTCTTAAGCACTGAATCCAAGTCTTGAACAAGGGGCCCCACCCTCTCATTGGCCCGAGAGGGATTAAGTTTATAGGTTGAACCTTAAACCAATTGTTCAATAGTGGATTAGTGGGACTTAAGGAGCAAGATGTAATCTTGGGGGTAAAACGGTATTTTGACCCAGCCAAGGTTACGAGCAACCTGTGAAGGATTAACTTACTGATTATGGTTTTATCAAATGGACACAAATATATCTATAGTGAGGGGAGTGCAACTACGGGACTTTAGTGGAATGACCCGTTAGTTAACGAATGTTGATTAACTCGGTTTAAAAGAGTTTAGCTAGTTAATCTTGAATCGTTGGAGCCCATGATCTATAGGTCCATTAGGTTCCTCTGCTAGCTCATATGGATTAAACTTAGAACAGTGTGATGAAATAAGTCGAATTGTTCGAATAGGGAGAAGAAAGGAAAACCGACATATACAGTGATATAATCGTCGGTCTTCTAATTAGAAATAGAGCTTTATGTTTTACATACTATAAGTATGAATGCGGATTCATACTAAGAAGCTCGGAATTGGTCAAAAATAGTAAAAAGTCAAAATGTTGACTTTTGACTTTGAAAAGTCAAACTTTGACCGGCCTTATATTCAAATGTGATTTGAATTTTGGAAAAATGAATGCGGATTCATGCTCGGGAGGTTGGAATTAGTCAAGACGGACAAAATGGTAAAAAGTCAAAATATTGACTTTTGACTTAGAAAAGTCAAAGTTTGACTTTTGACTAGAAAAATCTAATGACCATTTTACCCTTGGACTAAGTTAGTGGGAAAATCCAACATTTTGTTGGATAATCCCACTAACTCTTAGTGGGATATGTGGCTATATGAGATATAGACACCTAGCCCACTAAGTTCCACTAATTGTTAGTGGAATATTAGGTGTTGAGATTTGGCAATTGAATTGCATGCATTTTTGCATGTAATTAGGCTATAAATAGAGATGTTTTCAAATGTTGAAGGACTTTTGCCTCTTTTATCATTTTCATAATCTCAACAAAAGAAAAAAGAAAGCTTCCAATCTCATTTTATCTCCATTACTTTCTACACCAAAATTGGGTCCCACAACCCGGTTCTTTGTCTAGAGGATAGCAGTTGAGTACTAGTGGTGGTCTCGGGTAGAATTGGTAAGAAGACATCAAACCTTTTGAAAGCTTCAAAGGTAATACTTCTTAAAACCCTAATTTGATTAGTTTATGGTTAGATGTTAATTGTGGCAATTAGGGTAGAAATTCGATTCTTTTTCCGCTGTGCATGACTTAGTTCTATCAACGCCCTGCCCCCAAGTCACTCCCTGCCATTAAGTGAAGGTACGCCGCTGAGACCCTCAATGCATACCACACCACATCATAAGCACTCAAATGTTTAGTAAACACAATAACTGATCGATAAACTTAAACATAGAGCTTAAACTCCAAGCATACTAAACACAACACAACGGAGAATAAAAATAAATTAGCTTTTAGCTTAGCCTTGTCGCTTAATCTTCAATACTTAGCTTAACTTTACTTTTTAACTACTACGCAATAGGCACTAGATAAAGCAACAAAAATTAACACAAACTTCTCTTATTAATTAAGCAGCTTACACCAAGTACAAACATAACTTAAATTTTCTTTAGAACAAAACTTAAACATAAACTTTAGGCTTTCCTTGCTTAGCATAGCTTCTCCAACTCAACATATAGCTTTATTACCTCAACGCGTAGGAACTCGTCTTACCCTTTCTTTACCTGGCATCAACGTCTGAACACTTGGGGAATGAAACTTAAAATGTAAATTAAAGACTTAGTGAGTGAGAGTTCAGAAATACCTTTTTAGGGAATACAAAACAATGACATTGTGAAACCCATAAAAAAATTCTTAGATCTTTGAAACTTGTTAAGAATAGTCAAAGACAATAGAAAATGAAAGATATAGTGAAAAGAAGGTAAAAATTCTTAGAGGAAACATTAAGATTTTTTGTTAACTCAAGTAGAAAAAATTGGAAAATTTTGACTAAGTGAAAAAATGAGAAGCTTTAAGCATTTAAAGGTTAGGATGGACGGCAAAAGGAAGCCGTATAACCTCTAAAATGATGCTTTTTAGGCGGCAAGATGAAGCTTAATAACCTCAGTGCTTAGGCATTTGCATATGGACTAGGCGGCCAAAGACTTATGTTTGTATACTAGGCAAAAAGAACCTCCAAAGTAGTGTTACTAGGCGAGGAAGGCTTGTATATAGAGGTTATTTGAAGTGCTGATGGGCTAGGTGAGATGGCAAGCTGGCATGGTGGTAAGGTGAGGAACATGCTATGTGAGGAAGGCTAAGAGGTTACATATGCGGTTGATGCTTGTTGTTGGGTGGCATGACTACATAAAGAAGGCTATACCAGAAGGCTATGGAGGTTAGTAGGCAAGAAGAGTAGGCAGCCAAGGATTTGCAATAAGGATTGTAGAAGTTAGTTAGGCATCCAAGACTATGCGAGAAGAACTTAGAGGTTAGCAATACAATGAAGACAACTATGTGGAAAGCTTAAGGCAATCGGTTTAAGGCTAATCCAGACGTCTTAATCATATTACATACATTTTATGGGCCAAGTAGGAGGTGGATTAGAAGTAGGAGGTCTCCGAAAGAGGTTTAAGGGTGGATTAAGCAAGGTTGAGGTGTCATGTTATTTTCATGCAAGGATTCCTATAGATAGGTAACTTTAACAAAAGGTTTCTTCCAACTCACTCGTGAAATTTCACTTAAATTAGTCTTAAAAGCTCATAAATTGTATCTAGATTGTTGAGGGCTTATGTTCAAGTTGGATACGAGAAAGTTTGTGTTTTGGTTAAGAGAAGGCAAGAAGGTCATTTTTAAGAAGAATCTGAGCAAGGTGCATTTCAAGTGGACTACAAAACTCGTCATTTGAAGTTTTGCTTTGCAAGTTTAAGGTATGAAAGTTAAGCCACTAGAGAGAAACTTTGTAAAAGGAAGTTTTGTCAAAAGAGTTATGGATGTTAAGTTATGATTTTTCAAAGTTGGCTCATGATTCTAGACGAAAAACAGTTTTGGGTAGTGGCTTAGTGACTTGAATGTGTGGGCGAGATAAGCATGGTGTTTTGGTCATTGAGGTTAGTCGGCATGTTGTGAGGTTTGCGGCAAGGCCATCGCACAGGTAGGGGTAAAGTATGCACTCAGGTTGCACACATGGCTTGCCAAAAGTGGTTAGCAGGCGACAAGTTGGGTGTGCAACACCATGTGGACAAGGACACACAATGGGTGCTATTGTGCATCCATGAGTGTGTGTTGCCCCTTATTGCGAGGTTAGCACCCGACGTACACCCCACACTATGAGGTTAGCATGCGAGGCCCCCAGTCCATGCGCACGGTGTGAAACCATTTAAGTTAAGAGACATTTTATGTTGTCTTCACGACAAGAATCAAGTATTTCGTGGAGACGCATTTTACAAGGAAATTTTTGAAGGGGTTAGGCGATAAGAAGTTGGTGTCTAAAGTTGTTTGCAAAGTGGACTTTTAAAATGTAAGTGTAACTACGTGATAAAGACATTACGCGAGAATGAAGTTTGAGGAGAAGAAGTAAGGACACTTCTCAATTTCTTAAGTGTGTTTAATGGGCCACATGTGGAATTCAAGCTAGCATGATTAAAGACACATCATAAGTTTACACATGCTCCATTATAAAGTAGGAGCTGGCAATATGAAAAAAGTTAAAACATGACTAAGTTGGTTTAAGAGATCTATAAATAGAGGTCGTCAGTCATTTCTTTGGGATTATTAAAGAGAAAATTAAAGTATTGAAGTGTTACCCGTTTAGCTACGAGAAGAGAGGCTTTCGAGAAGAAGGACTTCTTTAGTAAAAGTTCATGAGCGTTTTTCTTCTTAAATTTTTTATGAGTGTTTTTCTTAAATGCTTTCATGTTAAAAAAAATTTGTGATTCCTCTTTAGTATTTTAAAAGATGATTTCAAATAAGAAAGTGTTTCAAACGGAATTTATAAGAAACCTTATATGTTCTCAAGTATAATTTATGATGTTTACAGCTTAGTTGTTTCCTTGAGATATGCTAACTTTTATATGCACATAAAGAATCAAGGCTACCATGGGGTGTACAAGGCTAAATGGTGATAAGAAGCTGGCTTATGCGTTGAAATGAGCGTATAAAGCGTAGTGGCCTAAGCAACAAGGATGGATCTATACACTCTCGGATGTTGAAGAACTCAGTAGTCTAAATGTGAAGTTACGTTACATAGCATAGAGAGTGATTCGGGATCCTTGACGAATGGAATAACTGTTAACTGATGTGCGTTATTTTCGATTGTTAACTTATGCGAAAATATGTGTTATGCAAAATATGTTTATGTGGAATGATTTATTTATATGATTTGATATGTTATCATGTTTTGTTTATGAAAAGGTATTGCGAAAATGATTTCATAAAACCTCACTATGTCTTTTAGACTTATTCTTTAAAATTTATCTTCTAGGATTTAGGCTTTGAGGCCAGGAGAAGAGAGAAGTTTGGGCTTACCAAAGAATGAAGTTCCTATGGAACAGAGCAGTAAGAGTCAAAGTTTGTTTTAAATGCTTGGTTTCAGAGCAAGAGTTAAGTCTCTCGAGGTAAAAATTAAAATTTCTTTTTAAATAGCCTGATACCACCATTTCATAGGGAAAAAAAGTAGATTTTAAATGAATTTACAAATAGTGATCGAAGCACAATCTTGCCAAAAGCAATGTAAGTAAAAGTTTTGTTTGTATAATTGTTAAGAAAAGAAAATCTTATTACTCGCAGATCAAATGGATTGTAGAAACAAGTGTACTAGCGGGGGATTAGAATCTTTAGGAGTTAACGTGTTTAGGACATCAACTAGTTCACTTAAAGCTGCTTTAAGATTATTAGATGCTTTAAAGATCAAGAAGTCGACTTAGCAAAAACTATGTTAAAAGGAGAAGGAAGAGATTGGTGGGAAAAAATGAAAAGAAGTTTGACTATGGTAGAAAGATCAAGTTGGAGAAAATTTCAAGAATTGTTTGAAGAACGGTTTTTATCAAAACATTACTTTAGGATGAAAGAACAAAAAATACACGTAGGTTCTTCTAAAGGACAACAGACACCGAAGGTAAATATATAAAATATTTACCCATTTCGACACTAAAGAAGATTTTTAGTTACGTCAGCTGTGATTACTAAGAAGTTGGGAAAAAATCAGTACTTAAGAGGGGTAAGAAAGTTTTGTGTGATAAACGTGGGAGATTTCACCAAGGTCAATGTTTGATTGGAGCAAACATTTGTTATTATTGCAAAAGATATGGCATTTTAAGCGGCAATGTCCTCAATTAAGATGGGAGAAACAAAAGGATTCATGAGTTGAGTCACAAATAAGTCATGAATCAAGGAATTCTCAATAAAAGGAAGAAAAGTGTAATGACAGAAAGCAAAAGTGAATGGTGGATTATGAAATTGTGGTTTAAGTAATTGTACATAGTTGTTAATGTTGCGATTGATGCCCTAAATCTTGTGGTATTGTAGTTTGTAATTGTATATATTATACAAATATTTTATTTATCTAATAAAATAAAGTGTGATTTTATTTGACATTTAGTTGCATTAACCCACAAAACCAATAAACTAACATCCAAGGTTATCTTATGTAACCTAAACATGTATGTTGAGACATACAAGTGGATCATGTTTAAATGATAACCTAAATGGTCTGTAGTAGATGGATAAGGCTGGATACATTATCCTGATAACACTACGAATACGGCTTGCTTTGTAGTTGTTACAGTTGTTCTAAAGTGCTACAAATGATTTGATCATAATCATTCATGTCGAGACATTAGAGCATGGGTATTTTATACAAAGAATTTGTATAAGATCGGACCATGAAATTAATAGTTTCTCTTATTAACACCGTTCCTAGTTGAGACTACATTTCACCAAGATGACCATAGGTGACTTGACCTGAATCCTGAGTGAGTTGTGAACTCTTGCCTATGAAGGTCGTCCTTTGATTTGCATGGATGATAATGGCATATATCGCTGACTCAATAGGCCTACCATTTTTAGGATTCATTTAATTAGGGAGCTGGGAACAAGAAGGAATTCACTCCTTCTCTATAGATAGAGTAAGTAGAGAAATTGTTCTATTAAGGGATGATTCCAAGGCTTGAACAATGTGGTGTCACACCCTCTCTTGGGCTAGGAAGAGTTTAGTTATAGTGGGACTATAACTATTGTTCATTAGAGGGATTGGTGGTACCTAAGGAGTTAGATGTAACTATAGGGGCAAAACGATAATTTTCAATCTAGCTATACTTATGAGCAATTTCTGAAGGGTCATTGCACTGTTGATTGGTTATATCTAATGGACACAAAAAAAATATATCTACAGTAAGAAGAGTGTAATTATTGGTCTTTAGTGGAATGACTGATAGTTAATAAATAGTGATTAATTTAATTAAAGAGTTTAGTTAATTAATCTCACATCATTGGAGCTTTAATCTGTAGGTCCATAAGATCCCCTTGTAAGCTCAATAAAGATAAATGAGAATCATTTGGTTTTAATATAAATCGTTCAAATTGATTAAAAGGAATAAATTGTATAATAATACAATTAATATAATGTATTTGATACATTATAATATAAAGTTTTTATGAGAGAAGTTAATATTTGAATATGATTCAAATAATAATAATATGAATAAGATTCATAAATAAACTATAGATCATATGAGAAGATCTAAACCATTGGTTATATTATATAAGATATAATATAATTTAAATTTTTATTATATTTATTTATATTAATTTAAATAAAAAAATAACTCCTAAGGGACTTATTCTACGATGGGAGAGGGAGGAAGTTATTTTGAGAACTTTCCTCTTCATCTCTCTTAATATCTTTTGGTTAAGATATAGAAGGGAGGTGATACAATCTCATGTAATGTTTTTTTTCATGATCTATTGCTTACAAGAAGAAAAAATTTCTCTGCAAATATTTTTCAATTTAAACAAAAAAAAAAAAAAACACAGAAGCCCCACAAACTCTCTGTTTTTTTTTTTTTTTTTTTTATCTTGAGGATAACAAGGAGAACTCTGTGGTGTTCTGTTAGTGGTGTTCCTTGGGAGGTTCGAGAATTCTTGAGAGGTTCTACAAATGTTAGTTTTATTTTCTTCTTTTCCTCCATAGAAGCATGTTTAAGTGTTTTCCCTGTGTTTCAAGTTGAATTTCTTTTGCACGGCGTTCATACGCTTCCGCTATGGGAATTCCATTCCTTCAGTTAATAGTTTTGTTTAAGTTCTAAGTATGTTTTATGTTGGACATAAGTAATCAAATGTAAAAATGTTGTTTAGTGTTTAAAAAGTTCGAGGACAAAATTTCTTAAGGGGGTAAGAGTTGTGAAACCCAAAATTTTTAGATGCTTGGAATTTATTAAGGATAAGTGAAAATGAGATTTAAGGGATTAAGGAAGTTAAATTAGTTGGAAAGGTTAGAGTTTAGGTTTAAGTCAAAGTTAAGAAAAATTGGAAAGTTGGCTAAGTATCAAAGATTGGCACATTGGGCGCTCAGAGGTTAGTGTGGGCAGATAAATGGGCCCTATAACCTTTAAAGAGGTTTTGTTGGGTGGCCAAAGGAAAGAAAAGAACCTTTAAAGAGGTTACTTGGCGTTTTAGACATGTGTTAGGCATTTTGGATGGCTTGTCTAGTGGAAAGATGGTAGGCGAGAAGAAGGATTTGGAGGTTATCTAGGCGTTTGGATGACTAGGCAAGAAGGATTGAGAGGTTAGATGAGCGAGAAAGGTTGTCATTTTAGAGGTTGTGTGAGCGTTAAGAGGTTATACAAAAAGGCATGTGGGCGAGAAGCACAACCTTGTGAACTGGCTTGAGAGGTTAGTAAACTCATTTTGGGTGACAAGACTTGTAGTTATGGAGGTTATTAGACATTTAAGGTTAGCCATGTGGCAAGCTTAAAGCAAGTGGTTTAAGGAAAATTCAAGTGTCCTAATAATATTGACATGCATTTTGAGATGAAAAAGTAGTTTGAGGTGTCTTGAGAATTTTTGGTAGATTTAAGTAAGGTTGAGGTGTCAAGATAATTTCATGTAAGGACTTCTATAAATACGTCAGCTTCAGTATTGCATTTCTCACAAATCAATCATGTAAAATCACTCATTTTAGACTTAAAAGTTTAGAAATCAAGTGTAGTTTTTGAGAGAGGCCTGTTGTATGTTTTGGATTTAAGGAAGTTTGTGTTTTTATCAAGGAAAGGTGAGAAGGTCATTTCTTGGATGAATCTGAGCAAGTTGCATTCCAAGTGAGCTACAGGACTTATCTATTGGGATTTGATTCTAAAATGTTGAAGTAAGAAAGTTAATGCATTTTAGAGCAACTTTGTAGAAAAAAATTTGTTAAAAGATTTATGGATTTCAAGTTATGATTTTTCAAAGATGGGTCATGATTGTGGAAGTTAAAAGGTGTCTGGGTAGTGGTTGTAAGTCATGCATGTACGATTGAGATGGGCCTGCGTTTTGGTCATTATAAGTTATTTTGGGTCAAGCTATACGCACATGACAAGTTTATGGCACAGCCGAGCGGCAAGGCACGCACTCAGGTGGCGGATGATCCTGCCTTATAAGGTTAAAGCAACACATGGTGTGCGAGGAACACCAACGCTCACGCCATGCATACGAGGGGCACTAGGTAGGCGACAAGCACACGTGTGGCAATTGCTTGCGAGGTTAGCACGCGATGCGCCCCCCACCTCATTGAGGTTAGCACACGACACAACTCAGGCCATGCTAGTGCGGCTAGTCCCCTACACTATGTCAATGGGATCTGATGGGTTGTTTTCAAGCTGTTTTGGACTATCTTGATATTTTTTAGAATTTTAAAGGAACTTGTGGATATTTTTATGTTCAAGGATATTAAGGATAAAATATGAATTTTTCGGGAGAATAATGATTAGGAGAAATTTTTGGCCAAGGATCTGTACAAGTATTGAGAGTAACAAAATGTTTTAAATACTATTTATTAAACATGTTTTCAAGCTTTACAAGTAGTAGCTTGTGAAATGATTTATTAAGCATGATTTCAAGTGAATATTTCAAGCTATGTTTTATGATAAAACATTTATGAACCTTTTTCAAAGTGATACCATGTTTGAATAATTTCATGATCAAGCAAATATTTCAAATACTTTCAATGAAATATTTCAATGTTTTCAAATATTTTTATCCATGCCCTAATATAACATGAGACCTATTATATACATGTGGTTAGCTCCATACTGATGTTACCATTGACGAACCTATTTTTAACTATGGGCCATCAGGAAGAGTAAATTATCATGCCTTAAAGGAGAAGGGTTAGCTATCCATCGACTGTCTCGTCTTTGGACGAAGAGGTACATATTGCCCGTGGTTATGGAGGACTATCTTCGAAAATACATAAGATTTTAATGTTTACATTGTTTTGTGTTACTAGTTCTTATTGGTAGATATATTTAAGCTTCATTTTTATACTCAGATGTTTACGAAAACATGCTTTATAAAATCATTGCTTACTAAGTCTTTTGACTCTCTTTGAAAATATTTACCTCTTTCGAAGGGGTAAATACTACCCATGACTATGGAACATTGTCTTAAAAAAGCTATGCAAATGTTTCAAGTATCATATTATGAAATAACATATTACTAATAAATATATTTAAAGCTTCAACTTTATGTTAAATTGTTTATGAAAACCTATTTTCTAAAACCCTTGCTTAGTAATCAAAATGTTTTCCCTCTTTCTAGGTATAAATTGTGACTCTTTGCATGCTAAACATATTTTTGTCAAGCAATCTAATTTTCTATCATGAAAGGAATAGAATTATATAAAAGTATTACTGTATTTTTATAACTTCATGTTTTATACATTTATGAAAGACATTTCAAATGAGCTACTGTGAAACCCATAAATTTCTTGTATATTTGGAACTTGTAAAGTTTTGGCACGAATAAGAAAAAATAAAAATTTATAATAAAAGAAGGTAAAAATGCTTGGAAAGATTAAGAAATTAAAGCATAGGAGAAAGATATAGTCTCGGGGGTAAAATAGTAATTTGACCCATCGAGGTTCGAACAACCTGTGAATGATTAACTTACTAACCATGGCTATATCAAATGGCCACAAATATATTTATAGTGAGAGGAGTGCAACTATAGAATTTTAGTGGAATGATCTGTTAGTTAATGAATGTTGATTAACTAGTTCTAAGATAGTTTAGCTAGTTAATCTCGGATCGTTGGAGCCCATGATCTATAGGTCCACTAGGTTTTCCTGCTAGCTCCTCTGAAATAAACTTAGAACAGTATGATGAAATGAGTCGAATTGTTCAAATTGGGTGAGGAGAGAGAAACTGACAGGTATATGTGATAGAGTTATCAGATTTCATATTAGAGAAAGAGCTTTATGTTTAAATGAGATGTAAATATTAAAAATATTAATGCGGATTCGTACTTGGAGGCTTGAAAATGATGGAAATAGTCAAAATGTTAACTTTTTTACTTTGAATGACAATATATTCAAATATGATTTGAATTTTGAGAAAATGAATGTGGATTCATGCTCGGGAGGTCAAAATTCGTCAAGATGGACAAAATGGTAAAAAGTCAAAGTTTGACTTTTCAAATGACCGTTTTACCCTTTGACCAAAGTTAGTGAAAGAATCCAACATTTTGTTGGATAATCTCACTAACTCTAGTGAGCTAGGTGTTGTCATTTGATGAAGTTAAAAAGTCCATTAGAGAAAGTGGATTGTGACATGTTGGACCATAATGAATTTGATACATGCAATTTTGCTTTATTTTTTCTTATAAATAGGGCCTTTCAATTACAAATATGGGTTGGAAAATTTTAGGTTGTAACAAGAATTGATTTATATTTCTTCTTCTCTTTAAAAATAACAAATGAAAATAAAAAAAATACTATCCAAGCCCAATCCTTTATTTTCATCTATTTCTCCCTCCCGTTTTCTTCTTCCAATGGGTCCCACAACCTGATTCTGAGTCAGGATGATAGTAGGTCAATCTAAGTGGTAGTTCAAACAACAATCAAAGCTGAAAATGTAAGTAATTTAAAAAAACCCTAATTTCAAACTTTTTCCGGTTTAGGGTTTCTTGTTAATTAAAGAGCAATTAGGGTTGAATCTCAATTAGATTTCCACCATGCATGTTTTATTTCTATCAAATACAAGTTATTGTGGCCTTTTTGTGTAAAATAATGGAGCCTTGTCACATTACAATGGATGAAAACGCTAAAAAAGTAGGAGATTTGGTTAACTTGTGTATTTTACATTAGAATAGAACTTTATCTCCGTTTTATCGCATTTTATATGTCATATCGCAGGATTTTAGACGAGATGAAGAATAACCCAATGAAACAATGTTAGGCAAGAAAAGATATTTGAAGGCCAACTAAGCAATCACGTTAGCAAGGGTAAACAGAATGAAGCACTAGCCAACATGTTGGACATGCGTTTTAAGTTTAACGAGGTTAGCATGGCGTTTGAGGTCGGTGTTGGATGCACAGACGGGGGTGACAATGAAAGTACGCAGTAAGCCCATGCGCGAGTATGAAGGCCAGGTGTGACGCATGAGGAGTGCGAGAAGGATGGCATATGGGTAAGGCGTGCGGAAAACCTCTTCTAAGGTTACGGCGGGCAGCCCAGCGCATGCGACCAAGGCCTTGCTGCCCATCTCTGCGCCATCCATGCCAAAAATAGTGTTTTTAATTTTTTTTTATATTTTGGAAAATTTTAAGTAAAGTTTTGATGTTTTTAGGATAAAAAGATAATTAATTAGAATTATTTCTCATTATTTTAGGACAAGAAGAAATCAAATAAGCTTATTGACCAAGGGTTTGATTTGCGATCAGTGAGTGACAAATGAATTTAATAAAATCATTTGAACTTATGATTTGTGAATGACAAAATGGTTCCTAAATAACAATTCTAAATATTTTTTACAAGCTTTTATTCAAGTATTATTTGAAATAACTATGGAGTTATATTGAGCCTTATTTCTATTTATCAACATGTTTATGAAAAGTGTTGAAGTATGTTATTTAGAAAATATTCCAAAGCATGAGTTTAGAAACGATTTTATCAAAGCATGTATTTATTGATAAAGATTTGCAAGCAATGATTTATGAAAAGCATGGTATTATATATACCGAGTTCTCGATGATCAAAGTGTACAGTCAAGGGTATAGGGCTATGTTGACCACTCAGTCGCTACCACCAAGTTCAAGCAGGAATAGTATGATTGAAGGTGTTCTGCTATCTTGACCAATTTTATTATGAATAGTATGACCAAAGGTGTTCTTCTATTTTGGTCGAGGTTTAGCTGGATAGTTTGATCGAAGGTGCTCTGTTATCTTTGTTTAAGTTTTTCTGGGTATAGAGTATACACAGTTAAATGAGCATTTAAATGTTAGAAAGTATTCATTTTAAAGATTAAGATTATGTTATGTTTATGAAATGTTTAAAGTATATCTGTTTTAAGAGTATGTTTTATGAAACCATCACTCACTTGGCTCTTTAGCTCACCATTTCCAAATGTTCTTTCACTTTCCAGGTAGGGACCGTGATCTGAGAACCTAACAGTTGTCTTCAAGTGCGCTTTACGAAGTTATAGATACAATTTATGTTGTTGGTTAGTACCTAGACCTACCTATTTTATGTACATAGGTTTTGTTCAGGGGTTAAGTTTAGTTATAGTTTTGTATGGTTCTCAAAGGGATAGTCGATCTATTTGTATGGCATGCATCCTAAACTTTTTTTTAAAAAATGTAATGTTAAAGTTAAGTTACTTGCGATCTTGTATTCTCCGCTTCGTAAGTTATTTACACTTACCTAAGTTGTTTAACATTCTTAAGAGTTATAGTTAGGGTCAATTGATGCTGTTTAGAAAAATAATGACATCGATTAACTTCATGTTGCATCTCGGATGAAGCAAGTAGCTGTTCGAGGCACGGTCTGATAATCACGTAGTACACCACAAAGTTATAACCTGGCAAGGTAAAACAAAGGTGAAGAGACTCATCAATGAGAAGCCGTGAGTCAAAAGCATTAGGTATTCTAACCTCTTTAGTTGGGTTAGATTCATTGGAAAGCGTAGGATTCTTAGGAAGTACGAATCATTTAGTCAAATCTTAAAGTTCTTAAACTTTCAAGATGAAATGAGTGCATCGTATCTTGAGCCACAAGGAGTCTTTCACGCCTTATTTAATTTGACATGACCTTAACCGTACGGTAACCAAACTTTTAACCCTACTTAAGACTGCCTATTTAGATCCACCAAAAGCCTTACATGTACACACCTAACTTAACTTACTCTTCATGGAGCTACAAACAAACACCCTTCAAGCATCCGCATTCTCCGACCATTACCATTTTAAGTTGTACTTTTCATTTTTTCCTAACAACATCATGTTTATTGTTCGTATACCAAAGTTTCATCAATCATGTGGGAACAAGGAAAAATAAAAATAGAACTTCGAATAGTTATGATTCACGGAGTAAAAACGTAACTACCCGCGGACCTTCTACTTGCTGTCGTCCAAGAGAAAGCCTCAAGGACAAAAGAAGAGACAAGAAGGAAAGACAAGGAGGAAGGAGAATCACATAACAATAAACACCACTTCCACGTCCAAAGGGAACAGTTTAAATTTCAACACTTTCCAACTCTATTTAATTTTTATTTCTTTTTACTTAGGCTCTTTACAATGTAAGTCACAAGTTATGGTATTATTCTTTTACGTTTAATCTTTTTTGTCGCAAGCTTGGCTCCCCGCTTTATAGTATTCTAATTTTTCTTTGTGATTCAATAATGCTTTAATGAACTAAATTATGCAAAATAAAGTTTCATTTGTTATTAAAATGTTTAACTTGTTAAGGAACCTTACTTAGAAAATATTTTTCTAGTTTGTTAAGGCAAGCAAGCTTTACCTTAAACCTCTTTTGTGATTAATTTTATCATTCATTTTTAACAATAGGAACTTTGCAACCTCTAAATTTGGGGGTATGTGGGATCCGCGCTAAAACTTTTGAAACCTTTTAGAAATCTTCTTAAGCCATTAAAAACCAAGGCATTTTAACAAAAGTTAAAACTAAGCCAAAGTGAAAATTTTCAAAATTTTGTATTCCCTTATTAAATTAAAATAACAACTCCTGTATTGCCTCCTCTTGCAAAAATAAGAGGCAAGACAAAGATTTGAGTAATAAGAGGCGACACGTGTTAAAGTTGTGGAGAGAAACGGACTTATAGAGTACCTATGATTTTTCACTCAACGCCAAAACAGAAGTGAATACAATAAAAAACATTCTTTCGCCAAACAAAAGGATTAAAAGAATTTCGAAAGCTTTAGCCCTTTCTAAAGTTGAGAATAAGATTTGTTGTCGGAAATGAACAAGGATATTTTGAGTATTAAGCTTGTTGCATTATGAACTTAGAAATATTTTCATCGCAAGAAGTACGAGATGAGAGTAAACCCTAAATAACGAATAAAACTTACTCGTCTTTTGAGAAGTATAGAAATGTAAAGGGAGAAGGAGAATCTTTAAAAAGGAATCGTGCTTGGGGACAAGCAAGATACAAACTGATGCTTGAGAACAAGAATTATTCTAAATTTGGGGGTGTGATAACGTGTATAAATAACTATTAGTACAACCTCTTTTATTAGCATACATAATGAGGTCAAAACGCATAAGAAGATGATCAGAATGCGCAACTTACGTTGTAAATATATAAGTATTTAGAAATACATCTTACATAAGTATCATGTCTTTTTTACGTGGTTTTAATGTCTAAACACTGGATCAATAGAAAGGAAGAAACTAGTGAAACAGATACATCTCGCGTAAGAACTATGTGATGGGAACGTATCCAAAGATTAACATCTCTAGGTGAAGGACCACGTCATCACGCGAGGGAGGCTCGCTAAAACATAAGAATGGTAGCTAGAGATGATGTGACTCGCAACAGATACCATTTGGCGGACGATGTTGACATGCTTAAAAGAACATAATTTCCCGCTTAAAGTTACCTATAAAAAGAAATTCACCTCCACCATAAAGAAGAGACGTCTGAATGGGCACGAAGCCTGAATAGATGTCAACCCTAAGTGAGTAAAAGGAGACCGACGTGGGCTAAAACCTAAAGAGCTGGTGGCAAGGATTAGCCTCACCGTCGTGTGTACAATACTTCTTCATCTTCTTAACAAGATTGTGACACAAAAGCTAAAAGTTTAAGAGGAGAAGAGTCCATCCTCAGTTTCTCCCTAACTTGTAATATTTTTGCATACTTCTTTCTTTCCATTTTTTCACTTTCAAGTAATATATGTTGTTCATATTGTACAGTGGCCAAAGGCCTACGTTCTTTATACATATATTACATGTTTATACCCTTTCAATTCATCATTTCTTGACTTCTCATTTGTCAATGTGTTATTAGTAGTTAGGGTTGTAATAAGTTCTTAATAAGGAGTCTAGCTTATAAGGCTTATTGCATTAGTTGAGCTATATTCATCATCTGGCCAATGTCCACAAGGAGGAGTTTGTAACAAACTCCACCTTAGCGAGATAACTTCCAACATTTGTATCCCGAAAGGCAAACAAGTGCGGACATTAATCACACAATACAGAAAGTTATGGTGAGCATCTAACACGCGATGAACTTGCTTTGTGACGTATTGCAGTTGCACTATACACATGTAAAACCACTAAGTCCATCAGAACACACAAAACCCAAGTCCTTTGGCATTACGTCTATTATGTCATACTCTTTGTTGGAAAGTCCTCTCAATTTTGGGGTTATACCAAATTCTTATAAAGTATCGTCGCTCATATTTTTCACTTTTTCCACTCAAGATGCACTACACTCTTAATCAAGGCAACTTACAAATAATAAAAGCGAAATTCACAATCATAATCTAACAACTAATAAAAGTATCCCCGACAACGGATCCAAAAACTTGTTGATGGTCTCCACAATACTTGTATGCTTAGTATAACAACATATATTAATGTCATGTGTGCATGCATACATGATAGTGTTGGTTAATTCAAATAACAGATAATTACAATCTATTGTTTAAACAAACAAGTTTTCTTATGACCAATCCATGTGCAAATCATTAGTAGTCTTGGTAAGAACCGAGGTCGAACATGGGGAAAGTTTTTGTTAAAAGATTTGACAATGGAGTTTTCCAATTCAAATTTATAAGAAAGAAAACCAAAAGAATAAAAGAAGTATTATGTATCAATATCTATATAAGTAAAGTAAACTAATAACTATACTTTTAAGAGAAGAGATGAGATGATGGTGGATGAACACAAAGCAATAAATGTATGATAGATGATAAAAATGGAGTTGGAGTGAGAAACTTGCAATCCTTTTATACTTGAAAGGAAGCTTTTATGTTCATTACCATAATCTATAGGTCTTCACCTTCTGGTAAGTAGCCATATATTCATTTCTCCATAGTGCATGCTTAGGTTACTTTGACTGTAAGCATGAAAATTTTCTCAAACCTTCATGCTTACTTTTGATTCTAAACTATGCAAACACGTCAACTACTCTTAAGATTAAGGAATTGAGGGTTAACTCATTCCAACTCACTTGAGCGCAAGCTATATGCATGGTGAAAATGAATGAAATGATGGAAGTGAATGATGAAACGGAAGCCATTATCAATTGATTGAATGAAGAATTTGTTAACATATATGAAGGGTAAAATACATAATTTGAAGTAAATAAAAAGTGGAAAGATAGAAAGAAATAATTCATTCTTAGTTTGCTGGTTGGCACGATGAAGTTTCCAATGAAGATCCTAAAAAATGTGGAGATGGTGACCTCTAAAATTCTTTTGAATTCAAGAATGATGCTCTTCTCTTTCTTAAAGCCAAACTAACTTTCTACTTTTTGGCTCTCCACTCTCTCTATCTTTTTTTTACCAAATAATATTATATAGAAAGAGCTTACCGGAATAGAATCAACAATTACATTTCACATCCATTCTTCCAATTGTCGGTGGTTCCTCCCATCCTAACTGCAAGGGATGCTCTATTCTTAGACACTAGGGAGTTGAACTTTCTTGTTGTATAGCTTGTTCTTTTATACTTCGACATGACACTTTTGTTTGACAACTTCTAATCCTGAATCCTACAATTTCAAAGCATTAGCAATAAGAATAAGACATAGATCATCTTTTAAATTAAATGACACATATAACACATGTTACACTATTTTTCTATGTGTTTCTATTTCATTTCCTTCTAGAGCACCAAAATATCCTACCTTTAAGATAAAAATATATAAGTTATGTAGATCCTAAACCCTAAGGAACTTGGATTTTTTAAAGAGTTTGAAAGGATGATTTTAGATGAAGTTAAGATGGAAAAGTAGGCTTGAGAAGTGTCATGTAAGTGTGTCATGGTAGATGGAAAAAAGGACAGTTAAGTACACATGGTTTTAAAGTTATAGAAGAGTTAAGTTGGAAAAGGGGAAATTTGGCTAAGTCCATGGCCTAGGCGTTTGGCCTTGGTGGGCAAGAAGAGGGTATGCCAAGTGGCAAGCAACTTGTGTGTGTGGTTGAGAATGACACACCTTGCCCCTGGCACCTGCTTGCTCGCCCCAAGAAGTGGCGTGACATCAATCGAAGTCGTTCACTTCTAGAGCAAGCTCAACTGGCATATGACATGAAAACGTAAAACAATCAACAATAGAATTCTTTTAACTTGAAATACTTTAAAAGCGTAGTGTGACCCACTTGAAATTTTTATCAAATGAATCATAAATAACATACAAAACATGAATTTAAGTATTTGAATAATCACATTATTAATTTGAAACAAAACAATGCTCTTGCATAAAGAAAACTAGTTTGGCCTAGCGGCAGTAAGTTCAACACGCGTCATCTACAATCTACATCTGAAAAGTAGAAAAACATTTTGAAAGATTAATTGAAAAGACTTAGTGAGCAAAGGTTTTATGAAACAAGTTTTCATAAACATTTTAGTATAAAACTGAAGCTTAAATACATTGATCAGTAACTAGTTATAACATGAAACTTGAAACATTTGCATAGCTTTTATAAGACAGTTCTCCATAGCCACAAATGGTATTTACCTTTTTGTTCGAAGATGGAATAGTCAATGGGTAGCTAACTCTCTTGCTTTAAGGCATAATAATACACCCCTTCCTGACGGTCCATAGTTAAAAAAAAAATAGGTTCATCATTCATACAATCAGTATAAAGTTAACCACATATATACAATAGGTCTCATGAAATATTCGGGCATGGATAAAAACATTTGAAAACATGAAATATTTCCTTGAAAGTTCGAAATATTTCCTTGAATCATGAAATCATAACATAGATTGGAAATATCATTTCACTAAACATTTATCAATAGCATGACTTGTATAAGAACTTAAGATCATGTTTAACAAATAATTTACAAGCTATTGCTTGTAAAGCCTAAAAACTTGTTTAACAATAACATTTAGGAATCAATGTGTTTCTGACAAGCTATTGCTTGTGGGGCTTGAATCATGTTCAATAAATATCATTTAAAACATTTTTTTACTCACAGTAACTTGAATATAGCCTTGGTCTCGGGAATTCCTCTTAATCCTCCTTGTCCTAAAAATTTCATATTTTATTCTTAATTAATTTCTTAAACATGAAAATATCCAAAACTTCCTTAAAAGTTTCCAAAAATATCAAGATAGCCTAAAATAGTTCGAAAACAGCCCAACCGTGCTCATTGACATGGTGAAGGGGGTTGGTCGCATGCGCATGGCTTGATGGTCTTGCGTGCTAACCTTACAATGAAGGTCCACGCCTTGTGCTAACCTCGCAAAAGGTATGTCGCAAGCGTGCTTTCGCCTACCCAGTGCCCCTCGTATGCATGGTGCACACGTTGGTGCTCCCACACACCATGTGTCATACTAACCTCTTAAGATAGGGTCAGACGCATAGCTGGAGCGCATGCCTTGCCGCTCGGTTGTGCTATGGCCTTGTCATGTGTGTGCAACCTGACCAAAGTAACCTCTATAAATAAAATACACGCCTATACATGCATGACTCACGACCACTATCCCGAACACGGTTTTAGTTCCAAAATCATGATCCATCTTTAAAAAATTATAACTTAAAATCCAGAACTTGTTTGGCACAAATTTCTTTGACAATGTTTCTCTAAATTGTCTAAACTATCATACCTCAAATTTTTAAAGAAAAAGTCCAAGTAATGCGTCTGGTAGCCTTCTAGAAGTTCACCCTACTCATAATCTTTTGAAACATAACCTTCTTGTCTAGTCTTGATCTAATCACAAACCATCTTGAATCCAAATTGAACAGCAACCCTCTCTCATAAACAAAACTCAATTTCTGAACTTTTAAGGTCAATTTGAATGATTTTTCATGAGTGAGTTGTGAGAAATTCAATACTAAAGCAGACTCATTTATAGAGTCTCTTGCATGAGATTAAGGTGCCACTTAATCTTGATTAGACTCACCTCTTAAGCTCTTGTTAACACCTTAGAAACTCCTTCATGTCCTCCTTAGCTGCAAAATGCATGATGACATGGTTGTAACACTTGGATTAACTTTACATCGTTTGCTTATAACATGGCATATACTCGTCCAACTCATATGGCTAACCTCCAAGTCATCTCGCATAGCCCTTGGCCTCCTAGTCTCCCCTCACCTACCCTTCCTCGCCTAGCTAACCTTTTAGATATGCCTAGCCAAACTCCTAGTCAAGCCTCAACTTCAAATGCACAATCTTGGCTTCCTTGCATCAAGTTGTCCCCGCGTGCACCTTTTCTTGGCCAACTAACCTCTAATGGACAGCCTTCCTCGCGTGCCACTTTCCTTCCTCGCCTAGCCCCTTTCCTTGTCACCTAGATAACCTCCAAGAGGTTATCTCACCTAACAAGCTTCAACACCCAAGTTCTAAACGCCTAACACTTAGCAAAAATAACCTCTAAAGACAAGGTCTCTTGCCTAGTGACCCAAACGCCTATCCTTAGAGGTTCTCAAGTCCATTCTTGCTGCCCAATGACATTTCTTTGGAGGTTTTCTAGCCTTCCTTTGTCGTCCATCTAACCTTCAAATGCCTAAAGCCATTCTTTTGACACTTAGCCAAAATTTTCCAACTTATTCCAAGTAAATAATATTTAATTGAAATTTGGTGGAGAATGTTATTAATTATGACATGAGAGCCGATATCCATAGTTGTTCAACAATTAGAACTTTCAAGGATGAAAGTTTCTTAAAGGAGGGATGATTGTAACGCATCGAAAAAATTAGATAATTTTGGAGTTAATTATCTTAGTTTTGTTTAATTTAGTGGACGTTATTTGATTTCAATTCAATGAAAATTATTTGGTTTTGTGGGAATTGGAATTTTGATTAAATAATATTTCTAACGAGAAGTTAACATATCACACCTAGTGAGACCAGTAGTAAGTTCCTTACTAGTATATACATATTGTTTTCTATGTTTAATATTTCAGACAAATGCAGAGGATCTGGAAAGCTGACGAGAAGGGTCCATGATATGTCATATGGAACTCTATTTCGCTTCCGCAGCTATGTATCAGACTTCAGTATTTTGATTTTAGGAACCTTATTAAAAGTCATGTCTCCTTTGTTTATCTTTATTTAAACGTTTGGGTGGTTACATTTTCTAATTTAATCTTGAAAATGTGTGTGGCTAATACTATTACTAAGTTGGTATAGAATTTTCATTTTTACCCATCACATTCTTGTCCCCTTCAAAAAGAAATTGACTGTGGATATCACATTAATAACTATAACAGTAACATAAAAAAATCAATCTTTAATTTAAAACTAAAAAATATGTAGAAGCCACGCACAAAGTACAATGGAATCCGACGGTCACTAAAAAACCAAAACGAGTTGGAGAGAGAAAAAAAAAGGGAGCATTTATGAATGCGGTTGATATTGTAGTTACGTGGCTGTCAATCAGTTCTTACAATTTGTTCATTTCTTTTTTTGTATTATTAATTTTTCATGATGCAATCACTTTAATGTTATTTTTCTGCCCTACATATTTATGTCTGTATATATATTACGTATATAGAACATGAGGTAGCTACAAATAATACTTATCACTCCATTTTATTTTGGATATCCAAACTTCACCGAATCACATGCATTCTATTTTCTATTTCTACCAATCAAAACTAAGATAATATATTTTCATTTTTTTTAGCTACGTGTACTTTTTTTTTCAGATTACGTCTTATCCTTTCATTCTTTTGAGCGTAGAATTAATTTTAAAATTATTAAAATCATTTCTATCATATCAAAAATTTGTTCATAGAAAGATATACTTTTAGTATTGAATGTTAAAAAGTAATATTTAATTATTATTCTTTTATAATATTGAACCGATGGTCACGTATTCACTTCTAACTCTTTGGGTTGAAGTTGTAATGTTAACAGAGGGATAAATTTTTGAATGCACAATCAAGTTAGTTTGTCTCGTTACAACAACCAATACATGTCAAATTGACTGCACATAATAATTGGTGTCCTTGTATTATTTTATATATTTGTGTAATGATAATTAAATCATTAAGTAACAAACATCAATATTTAACCATCAACATATATTTGCACAGATATTATACTATTTAAACATTATTTCACACAACTAAATTTAATTTGGATCTGACGAAATATATACCATAAAATTTGTTGAAATAAATGGTTAATTAATTGCCTTCGTTTCTTCACCAATAGATGGATTATGAGTAGAATTTCTAATTATATAATTAATTGCCTTCCTTTTCTATTTGGTTGAAGAGAACATCTTTTCCATAATCTTTTGTCATTTTAAAAAAGAATTTCTCTCTATTTTAAAAAATTTTGACATTCGATACATCCACAAAGTTTCGTTTGTTGATTTTCTAGAGGTGGTGCTACTCTTAGAAGAGAGAGGTAATCTATTATATGTTGAAAGACAATTACTCTAAAAATTTAGACATTAAAGTGGGTAAATTTGTCTTAAAAAGACAACGTAAATTCATTTATCTTAAATCTATAATGCATATATGATTTTCTATTTGGTCGTGATGATAATATCGATAACAAAATCAAGAGAAGGTAAAAGAATAGATAAATAGAAGCAGAGGTGAAGTACATTTTTCTGAAATTATGAATTAAATTTAGGGTGAAGGTCAGGTGTGTTGTTATATTCAAATTTTTGCATGTGAATTGGAAAACATCAACATGTGAATGTCCTGCTACTAACTTTAACTATACAAGAAAAGCTTGTCACACGTGCCACAATCTGTCACACGTGTATGAGTCAAGGTTCACACGCATATACCAAACTATTGCTCCTTCACTTCTATAAAGTCATTGGAAACCTCTCACAACTCACAACTCTAAAAATTAAAAAAGGAAAGAAAAAAAAGTAAGAGGAAGCTCCAAAAAAGTGTCATAGGTACATTTCCTTTTTCCTTTTTCATTTCTTGTTTCTTCATTTCTTCAAAATAAACTCTTCTCCTCCTCTTCTTCTTCTTCCTCTTCTTCTTCCTCTTCTTCTTCTTATAATTATTATCAATTTCAAACCACCAGAGAGTTAGAAAATTAGAGAGGAAGTATTTGAGATCTTAATATTTTATGTAATTCGAGAAGGAGAAATTAATTTCAATTTTATTTTATTTTTCTCTACCTTTAATAATTGATTTATTTTTTATTGAATTTTTTTCAGATGGGGTTTCTTTATTGGAAAATAAGGAAATGGATTAAAAAAAAAAAAAAAGGAGGATAAATTCCATGCGATGCTTGTCAAGTAAAAAGCCCTCTGCTGTAAATCACAACCTTTTGCTCTCGTTGTCTGTTCGACCTTGAATTTTTCTAAAAACATATAAAATATTATTTATTCAGAATATTTTTTTACCAATAAATAAATAAAATAAAATACAACCCTTAACTTTGGATGGATTCATTGGTAGGTTTAGGTAGCAGCCAAAGGACTATACATTGTGGTAGGTAAGCCCACATGCCTTTGCACCCATATACTATTATAATAATAATAAAATAATGGGAAAAAAGTGCAAAAAGAAATTGTTTTTATTTTCTTTTAGAACATAAACAATATAATTTTAAAACGAAAACTGTATGGTCTTTAACAAAATAATAAAAGCAAACTTTTCTGCTTTTACCAAGTAATATTACTTGTATTCAACCTCGATCCACTGCAATTATTATCGTACTCCCCATTTTTATATGCATAAAAATATATTTTTAACAATTTTTTTTCAATAATAAATTTTATACCTTTTAATTGTTTGCAGCAAACAATAGGTGTAACTAAGTTTTGTCTCGAGTCATATATTATTTATGTACAGATCTATTGGGGAGATTGTTTAATTTGTTTTCCTTAATGTACAGGTACAAACTTCTAATTTTCTAGTTTTGAAGTTTTAGAGATCTATGTGTTGTTTAGAAGGCCAAATAATTTTGTGGTTTTCTAATTTTCTATATTGATTTTATTGACTTATTTTATGGTTATTGAAAGGAAAATTATAGTTAAATATAGTAAAATTTTAGCTATATAGTCGCTAACAAATTTTTATTATGTTTATTGAGAATTGAAAATTTAGCTATATTTTATATAAATATTTTTCATTTTAGTATAATTCAAAATATTTCTAATCAATTGCTTTACGAAAAAGAAAATAGTTTGATTGGAATTATGCAACGAAAAAAAATTCTTATGATAATAAGTATGTAGGTCTTTTTATATATAATACATTTTTTAGCTGATGATTCAATTAATATTATTTACTTATTTATTTTATCTACTGAACTGAACTACATTAAAAGAGGAAACATTAAACACTCTTATTTAATAATTTGCCGATGTGGAGACAATTATTTTTTTCAAGGTCAGAAAATTTGTTGTAGAAATAGGAATAAAATTTGGTAGTATTAATATTTCATATTTAGTTTTTACTATTTTTGGTTACAAGTACTTTCTTTTCTTTCTTTTCTTTCCTTTTTCTCTTTTTAATTTTTATTTCCCTCCTTATTTAGCACACTAAACAGATTTTAAAAAGAGGAGATGAAATTGAAAACTAAATAGAAGAAAGTTGTATAAAAAACCCTTTTTATTTAAAAAAAAAATGGTTAGCAATTAAAATATTTATTAATATATTAGAAAAAGCATAGTAAAAAATTATGAAATGTAAATATTATAGAAAAGAAGACGTGCTGCATCGTGAGGAAGTTTTTCTATTTAATGATGAATGAAAAATTAATAACACAATTATTGAGATCATGAACAGTTGGAAGGAATATGTTGAGGTAGTAGAATTGAGTTGAGGAAGTAACAATGGGTTGAGTTCAGTTGAATTGAATAAAAAATGTTCCCTTATTTTTGACCTAAATAGTATTTTGCTTGAGTAAGTGCTTAGACAATCCTACTGTTATAAACTTTTATCCAATTTAGTTGTGTGTTTTGGACAAATTGATATATGAGGTCGAACAAACAACGGACACAAGGGTTTAGCAGAAGACTATTTATTTGACAAAGGATTTGCATGGAATTCAATGCCTCTCATTTAGTTGAGAGAGATACGTTCGTCCAGGTCATGGAAGAAATTATTTGAGGAGGCCATGAAAAAGGTGAATATATAACAATTTTATACTTTCAAGTATTTGAAAAAAAAAAATTGTAAAGTAGTCTCAAATTTGTAATGAGTGATTGTTATAGGACATGATGAATTCTCTAAGCTACAATATTGGTTATTAAGACCTCATTAAATGATGAAAGCTTGGGACTCAAGTATTATTATAATGTTAAATTTCAATAAGAAGATATATAATATTTGGTACAAATGTGAGTGTTCACACGAGATTTTCGGAGAAATTTGATTCGTGAATTTGAACTTGAGTTGATGTTGTATTTTTGTTGATTTAATGTGATGCGGTCCAATCTCTAGAATTTGATCCTTTGATTCTCTCTCGACTGGATGCTTACGCTTGATTTGGAGGAAGCGGAGCACGTGATGTTCTTGAAGTTTGTTGAACGTCTACGCTTGATTTCGAGAAGCGCAACACGTGGTGTTCTTCAAGTTGGTTGAATGCCTATGTTTGATTTGAGGAAGCGGAGCACATGATGTTTTTGAAGTTGAAGTCTTGGAAGAAAGTTTGTATCTTCAATGAGCTTCAATCTTCGAGGGAAGTTGGAGTGTTGGAAGAAATCTTGTATCTTCAATGAGCTTCAATCATCGAGGGAAGTTAGAGTCTTGGAAGAAACCTTGTATCTTCAAAAGAGTTTCAATCTTCGAGGATGGTCAATTTTAGGAGTTAGGGAGTCTTCTAGTTCTTGGGAAAATTCTCTCTAAACCTTCTGAAGTCAAAAATTTTCAACCTCTTTCAAATAATGAGAACTCTTCTATTTATAGAGTTCACTGGTGGGCTTTATAGGCTTCAGCCTGATTGGTCCATGGATTTAGGTTATATTTAGTCTTTGGGCTCAATTAAGTTTATTTTTGGGCTTAATTAAACTTAATCTAAGTAAATAATATTTAATTGAAACAAAATGATTATCTTAATCCAACGGTTAAGATGAAAACATGTGACATTATTAACATTGGCCAATTTATGTTTTCAATTTTTTAATTTGGGGTATATGCAAATTTTAATTAGTATTTTGCATTTTTCCTCATTAATTTAATAAATGATGTGGTAGTTTGTGATTGGTCTCAAAATTTCTTATTCAACAAATGCCCCATTTTTTAGATTTATTCACGTATATGGGTGAATGAATCTCGAAAAAAGATAAATTTGAAGTCAAAATACGAGCACTTTTTTTTTGCTTAATTCAACATATCAAATTAATCAAACTATGAATTTAGTACATGAGTTTGATTTAAATTTAAAATAAGGGTTGAAACATGACCAAACCTTAAAAAGTTCAAAGTTTTATCCACAATTTAATTTTATTTGAGGATAAAAATTTTTAATATGATGATTTTTTTTTAAAAAAAATTAAATTTGGAATATAACCAAAATTTTAATTTTGAAATAATGATAAGGTTTCTACCGACCTTAATTTATCTTGAGGATGCATAAAAATTTGGAATGACAAATTTTAATTTAAGATAAAAGTGAGGTCCTCAATCTTGAGGTAAAGTTGGATTTATGGCTCTGATTTAAATTTATGATAAAAATGAGGTCATATATGCAAGTTAATTTGATTTGAATTTTGAACCCAAATTTTAATTTTTTAAAATTGAGAATATTTATTTATTATATATTTTTTAAAATGTTGAAATATTTAAATATTTTAAATATCTCAATAAAAATTAAACTCGAAATTTATCCTAAAAATGAATTAATTTAAAATAAAATAAGATAATTGGATTATCTTTTTTTAAAAAAATCATTCCTATTCCTTCAATTGGATTTGTTTTTAAAAAATGATTAAATATCATTCATAATCCTTTTAGGAATTGAATTTATTGGCCTTATAAATAGACTCATACCTTCGTCATTTGTTCTCACTTGTTCTCACTTGTTCTTCATCCAACGACAGAAAGGTATAAAAAAAATTTCTTCTCCCTTTCTCTTTTTCCTTTTTTTTTTGTTTTTTTTTTTTTTGTTGTTTTTGTTTTTGTTTGTTTGCAGAGATGATTTAGTCGAGCTTCTTCTATGGACGATCAGACTTTTGCCGTCAGATCTACTGCCCTAGTAGAAGCGATCAGACTTCTTCATCGTCGAGCTTCTTCGTCATCGGACTTCTTCTATGGACGATTGGGTTGTTGTCGTTAGATCTGTCGCCCTAGTAGAAGTGATCAAACTTCTTTATCGTCGGGCTTCTTCTAAGAACGATCAGGCTTTTGTCGTTAGATCTATTGTCCTAGTAGGAGCGATCAGGATTCTTCATCATCAGACTTCTTCATCGTCGAGCTTCTTCTAGAGACGATCGGACTTTTGTCGTCAGATCTACCGCCCTAGTAGGAGCGATCAAGATTCTTCATCGTTGGACTTCTTCGTCGTCAAGCTTCTTCTAGGGACGATCAGACTTTTGCCTTCAGATCTACCGCCTAGTAGAAGTGATCAGGCTTCTTCTTCGTCGGGCTTCTTCTAGGGACAATTGGGCGTTTGCCGTCAAATCTACCGTTCTAGTAGGAGCGATCAAACTTCTTCTTCGTCTGGATTCTTCTAGGAACGGCCAGACTATTGCTGTCAGATCTACCACCCTAGTAGGAGCAATCGGGCTTCTTCGTTCTTCTTTGCTGTCAGCAATTGAGCTTCTTCGTTCTTTTTTTTTTTTTTGTTGTTGTTGTTATGTTTCTTCTTTTTTTTTGTTATTCTTTTCAACTCTTGTTTTTTTTCCTTTCTATTTTTTTCTCTCTTTTCTTCTTCTTTTTTTCTTTTTTTTTTTCTTTTCTTCTTCTTTCTTCTTCTTCTTCTTGCTTACTTTCTTCTTCTTCTTCTTGCTTACTTTCTTCTTCTTTTCTTCTTGCTTATTTCTTTTTCTTTCTTCTTGGTTGCGGTACATGGGAGAAGATGAAGATGAAGATGAAGATGAATCCTCTCAGATGTGACATATGGGAGAAGAAGATGATCTTCTCGCTTGTGGCCCCTTAGAGGAGATGAAGATAAATCCTCTCGGTTGTAGCACCTAGGAGAAGATGAAGATGGACCTTCTCGGTTGTGGCTCTTGAAAGAAGATGAAGATAAATCCTCTTCAGTTGCGACACGTGGGAGAAGATGGAGATGAATCCTCTCGGCTGCGGCACATGGGAGAAGATGAAGATGAATCCTCTTTGGTTGCAACACTTGAGAGAAGATGAAGATGAATCCTCTCGGTTGCAGCTCTTAGGAGAAGATGAAGATGAATCCCATTTGGTTGCAGCACCTGGGAGAAGATGAAGATGAATCCTCTTGGTTGTGGCTCCCGGGAGAAGATGAAGATGAATCATCTCGGTTACAACACATTTAAGATGAAGTAGAGGTTGAAGTTGTAACATTGTATGCATCTTCTTGGAAAGGCAAAAGCAGTGCTATACCGTTGTCATTTTGGAGAGGTGAAGGCGGAGCTACACGATCATTGTCCTCTCGAAGTTACACGATCGTCATCCTCTTAGAGCTACACAATTTTCTTTCTCTTGGAGTTGTACCATTGTCATCCTCTCGAAGAGGTGGAGTTGCAACGTCAATGAAGCCTTCAAGCTTGAATATAAGGAATTATCGATGAAGCCTCTGAGCTTAAATATGAGGAATCATCAATGAAACCTTCAAGCTTGAATATGAGGGATCATCAATGAAGCCTTTGAGCTTGATTTTAAGACTCTTTTTTTTTTTACATGCACTCAACTTGTATGTAGTCTTTGCACAAATTGTGTACATTTTCAATTTATTGCATCACATCGTTACTAGGAATGAACATCTTGAATTTATGGATTTGCCACCAATTTGTTATGATTCGTGGATTTGAGCTTGAGTTGATGTTGTATTTTTGTTGATTTGATGCGATGCGGTTCAATCTCTAGAATTTGATCATTTGATTCTCTCTTGACTGGATGCTTACGCTTGATTTGGAGGAAGCGGAGCACGTGATGTTCTTGAAGTTTGTTGAACGTCTACGCTTGATTTGGAGAAGTGGAGCACGTGATGTTCTTCAAGTTGGTTGAATGCCTATGCTTGATTTGAGGAAGCGGAGCATGTGATGTTCTTAAAGTTGAAGTCTTGGAAGAAAGTTTGTATCTTCAAATGACCTTCAATCTTCGAGGGAAGTTGGAGTCTTGGAAGAAATCTTGTATCTTCAAAGGAGCTTCAATCATCAAGGATGGTTGACTTCAGGAGTTAGGGAGTCTTCTAGTTCTTGGGAGAATTCTCTCTGGACTTTCTGAAGTAAAAAATTTCCAACCCGTTTCAAATAAGGAGAACTCCTCTATTTATAAGGTTCACTGGTGGGCTTTATGGACTTGAGTCTGGTTGGTGCATGGACCAGACTCATGGGCTCAATCACATAGATTTAGGTTATATTTAGTATTTGAGTTCAATTAAGCTTATTTTTGGGCTTAATTAAACTTAATCCAAGTAAATAATATTTAATTGAACCAAAATGATTACTTTAATCCGACGGTTAAGATGAAAACATGTGGCATTATTAAAATTGACCAATTTATGTTTTTAATTCTTTAATTTGAGGCACATGTCAATTTTAATTAGTCCTAAATTTAATTATTTGCACTTTTCATCGTTAATTTAATAAATGATGTGACAATTTGTGATTGGACTCAAAATTTCTTATTCAACCGTGACAATTCCATGATCAAGTGCTAGTCTATGCAAAATGTCACCAAATAATATTATAAAATAGTATTCTTCGGAGGAAATGATTCATAACATAATTTCCTTCACAATTTGAATACAATTTGTGCTCAGGCAAACATTCAAGAAGTACCCAAATAACTGAATCTCACATACATTGAAGCAAATACACCAAGTCTACCCTACTCAGGTATCGAATATGTTTTGTTTTAGCTTTCTATTTAGTTTTGTTGCCATTCTCTGTTATTTCATCTCTATCAATTCTTGTAAAATCCATGCTAATAGCATCATTGACAGAATTAATAAATTGATGATTTCATTTTGAGATTTTAAGTTGGTATCTTCAGGGAACACTTGACTCTGGCCTTTACTTACAGAAACCTACTTGCTTGAATATATAATTGGATTCACCATGCTGATTGGGCCTTAGATCACGATGACAAAAAATCGACTTCAATTGTTTGTATTTTGTTTGGTAATACTTCAGTTGTTTGGGGGCCTAGAAAACAATCGATTATATCTCGAACAAACACAGAGGAAGAGTATAGGTGCAATCTTTGTGCAACAAACTCCAATAATCTGGTGTGGTAATCTAAATGTTGTCACTCCAATAATCTGGTGTAATAATCTAAATGTTGTCCACATCAATGCGAATCCCATACCTTCTAATTTGCGAACGACACAGGTAGAAATTGATATCTATTATTTTGTTCGTGACCTTGTCCCAGTAAAGAAGATTGATCATATTATACATCTCTCTACTTCAGCACAAATAGCTGATACTTTTGCAAAAGCTATCCTAGTACTCAAGCTTGAGAGGGATGTCAAGTTATCACACTAATAACCCAAATAAAAGTGGTATATTTTCTAGGTTAAAATTCCAGAGATAGTTATATACTTATGCCTCAATTCCCTATTTTGTAGTAAATATTGATTTTGGGAAATAAAAAGTCCAATCAAGCAGTGTCACATCCCTATGTAGAGCGTCGTGGAGCCAACGTCGATTAAGGGAAGCGCCCAACCGTAGTGTCGCACCGCTACAAACTCTTCGTTTGCGTCAATGCGTGCCTTTGCCCACCATTTGCTTATAAAACCTTCCTTTCTCCTGCATTTTAATATCAATTCCACTTACACCATCTCACTTCAATAGCCGTAATTAGGGCAAACTCATTTGCAATTATCTCTCTGAAATCATTAAAAAAAAAAAAGAAAAAAAAAAAGAAAAAGAATTTCTCTTTCTTTCATCCTTTGAAAATGTCTTTTTGTGTTCAACTTTCTTCTTTAAGCTACTCTGAAAATCAATCAAGAACTAAAAGATACCTTCTTGGAAATGAGATTTTAGTTGATTTTTCTTGAGAATTTATGTTTGAATTTAATTTAATTTCAATCTTTAATTGAATTGCAATCTTGTTTTCACATAAGTTCTTGTTTGAATTGATTAATCATCGAAACTTTGTTTAAATTCTATATAATGGTTCGTCTAAGCATAATCTTTGAATCAAGATTGCTAATAGATGATTCCTGAATTGATATTAAGCCTATCTTTCCTTTTTAATCTTTTTTTTGGGTAAACCAATTTAAATTCAATTACTTGAGAATGCACAAGATAGTGACTTTACTTGATTTTGAATGTTACAACATTTAACATTCAAAACTAGGGTGATCTTAGTGCAAATTTAAAGAATGCATGAAAACCATTAAGACAAAAAAATGCATTTGATATGTTTAGTTTGAATCTTTATGCAAATCTTGTTCATTATGATACAGTCTGGCTTTGTTTTTATTTTTTATTTTATATTATTTAAGTATATTTCCAATTCTCATTTTCTCTTTACGTTTCACTGTAATTTTTACCTTAACAAAATATAAAAGAAAGAGTAATTTACATAGATGTAACAAAAACTCAAAACATTTATAGCCCGTGTAACAAAATAAGAAAAGCCCAAAACGCCCTATCATTTTTCATAAATTCTATAAATGCCCTTGTGATTTATATCTTATTTATGATTTATTAATCCCAAGGCATCTCAGTGTAATTAAGGCCCGAGATCGAATAACTAAAGATAAAATTGTTAAATCTTAGGGTATATCAAGGCAATTGTCACGCCTCACCCCAAATTTCACCTTATGCAATCAGATGGAAGCGTGCCGCCTAGACACCCAACGTGTATCTCCTCGCGAGATACCATGTTGAACGCCTAGTAAGTGGAACAAATTTTTTAAAACCAAAACTGAAAGCAAAGCTTCAACTTTGCACTCAAGAGATATTCACAACACAACAAAAAAACAATCAGCTTAACTTAGTCTTACTCAAGCTTTATACTACTAAGCAATAAACATAGAACAATAGAACGAAATAAACACAACATTTTTTTTTTACTTAGACCAATGCTTGATACTTTGAATCAACAAGAACACCACGAAGTCTTTCTCGTTGTTCTGAAGGTGAAAATCACACAGAGAGTTGTGGGCTTCTGTGATTTTGTTTAGTAAAGGAAAAACTTTTGAGAGATTTTTTTCTTTTCAGAATAGAGAGATCATGATCGTGCAGAGAGAAAAATAAATTGTATCTTAACCATCTTTTTAAAAGAGAGAGGGAGGGGGAAGTTATCAAATACTCTTTCATACTATTATTTTAATTTAAACCATATTATATCTCATATAATATAAACTTTATATTATATCATATATAACAACCAACAGTTTAGATCTGTCATATGATTTATAGTTTAATATGAATTAAATCCAGATTAATTTTAATCTTATTCATACTATTATTATTATTTTAATCATATTCAAATATTAATTTCTATCATAAAAACTTTAGATTATAACGTATCAAATGCATTATATTAATTGTATCAACAATTCATTTCCTTTAATCAATTTGAACAATTCAAATTAAACCAAAATAAATTTTATTTTCATTTATTCTTATTGAGCTAACCATGGGACATTATGGACCTACAGGTTGAAGCTCCAATGATATGAGATTAATTAATTAAACTGTATAACTAAATTAATCTTCATTCATTAATCATCAGTCATTCCACTAAAGACTAATAGTTGCACTCTCGTTATTGTAGATATATTTTTATGTACATTAAACATAACCAATCAATAGTGCAATGACCCTTCACAAGTTGCTCGTAAGTACAGCTAGGCCAAAAATTATCGTTTTGCCCTTATAGTTACATTTAAATCTTTAAGTACCATTGATTCCTCTAATGAACAATAAGTTATAGTCTCACTATAACTAAACTCCTCTCCTGCTAAGAGAGATTGTTGTGCCACATTGTTCAAGCTCTGGAATCAGCCCTTAAGAGAGCAATTTCTCTACTTACTTATCTATAGAGGAGTGAATTACTTGTGTAGTTGTGTTCTCAATTCACTAATCAGACGAATCCCCAAAATGGTAGGCATATTGAGTCGACGATATAGGCCACTCACACCCATGCAAATCAAATGATCGCTTTCATAGGCAGGAGTTCACAACTCACTCAAAATTCAGGTCAAGTCACCTATGGTCATCTTGGTGCAATGTGGTTTCAACTAGTAACAGTGTTGATAAGAGAGATTATTCATTTCATGGTCTTGTTTTATACAATTTTTTTGTGTAGAATACATCCACTCTAATGTCTCGACATGAATGATTAAGATAAAATAATTTGTAGCACTTTAGAACAATTGTAACAACTACAAAGTAGGTTGTCTTTGTAGTGTGACCAAGATAAGGTATCTAACTTTATCCATCTACTATAGATCATTTGGGTTATCACTTAAACATGATCTACTTGTATGTCTCCACATATATGTTTAGGTTACGGAAGATAACCTTGGATGTTAGTTTATTGGTTTTGTGGGTTGATGTTAATGTCAAATAAAATAAAACACTTTATTTTATTAGATAAATAAAATGCTTGTAGAATTTACAATTACAAACTACAAGACCAAGATTTAGGGCATCAACCCCAACAATCTCCTACTTGTCCTAAAGCTAGTGGGGTGTACAACATAAAAGTTAAAACACTATAGTAGCACACAACACAAGACACTAGGGGCATACAATACACACCCAAATCTCTAACTTGTCCTAGATTAAATGTGGCATGTCATGGAGATCCAAACTCTTTAGGTGACCCCCAAACACCTTAGCGGTGAGAGGCTTTGTAAATGGATCAACAACGTTGTGTGTCGAACCTATCTGTGTGACGATCAAGTTCCCTTGATGCACTATCTATAGGATTAAGTGATACTTGCGTTCAATATGTTTTTCACACTTGTGGCTTCTAGGCTCCTTAGGATTAGCCACAGCCTCATTGTTATCACAGTAAAGAGTAACTGGCTTTGACATGTTTGTATCAACTTCCAAATCAGTCAAAAATTTTCTAAGCCATACAACTTCTTTTGCAGCTTCACAAGTTATGACACATACTCTGCCTCCATGTTAGAGTCAACAATACATCCTTGCTTGATACTTCTCCAAACTACAGCTCCTCCGTTAAGAGTGAACACTGAACTTGAACTAGATTTCCTAGAATCTCTATTACTTGAAAGTTAAAGTCTGTGTATTATGTAAAAATCAAATCCTTAGAACCATATACAAGCATGTAGTCCCTCGTTCTCCCAAGATACTTGAGCATAGTTTTAATGGTAGTCCAATGAGTTAATCCTATATTAGATTGATATATACTAACTGTCCTCACCGCATAACAGATGTCAACTCTAGTACATAATATTGTATACATCAGGCTGCCAACAACTGATGCCTAGAGGATCTGTCTCATTTCCTCAACCTCTTGAGGTTTCTTAAGACACTGTTTCTTAGACAAAGTAGCTCCATGCATGAACGGTAGTAAGCCTCTCTTTGAGTTTTGCACTGAATGTTTAACAACGATTTTGTCAATATGAAATGCTTGAGATAAAGCTAGCATTTTGTTCTTACGATCGCTAAAGATTTGAATGCCCATAACAAACTATGTCTCTTCCAAATCTTTCATTTGAAATTGGGTCGTCAGTCATTGTTTGATATTAGTTAGTACACATACATCATTTTCAATGAGTAGGATATCATCTACGTACAAAACTAAGAAAGCTACTGTGAATTGTTGATGATTCTCTTGTAGACATAAGGTTCATCAACGATTTGATCAAAGCAATATAAGATTTTATTGCAGTATCAAATCTTATGCTCCAAGATTAAGAAGCTTGTTTCAATCCATAAATGAAACGATTAAGCTTGCAAACCTTTTGCTCTTGACCTAGACTTATGAATCCTTCTGGTTGTTGCATATAAATGGTCTCCTAAAGATTTCCATTAAAAAAAGCAGGCTTAACGTCCATTTGCCAAATCTCATAGTCATAATATGCAACAATGAAGAAATGTATTTGAATAAACTTTAGCATGGCAATAGGTGAGAGAGTCTTCTCATAGTCAACTCTCTCAACTTGGGTATAACCCTTTGCCACCAGTCTAGCTTTAAAAGTTTGCTCTTTACCATTTGCACCCCTTTTTCTCTTGTAGATCCATTTACAACCTATAGGTTTTACTCCATTAGGTTGATCTACAAGATCCAAGACTAAATTGAAGTACATACAATTCAAGATCCATAGCTTTAATCCATTTACCGTTATCCACATTCTCCATTGTCTTCTTAAAAGTCAATGGATCCTCAATTTTCCCATCAGATATGATGGTTAAGGTTTTAGTTAAACTCATATAACGAATAAGCAAGTTCGTAACCCTCTCACTTCGTTGAGAGAAATTGAGGTTCTCTCAACAATTGAGATTGATGTGCGCGCTAGTAAATGAGCTAACATGAGCAACTTTTGTCAATGCACTAGACTCTTCAATAACTTTTGTTGAAGGTTCAGTAGTTTCATTGGAAAGTTTATTTAATATTATCTTACTTTGATGTTTGTGCTCCCTTATGTGGTACTCTTCTAAAAATGTAGCATTTGTCAATACAAACACTTTATTATCTTTAGGATCAAAGAAGTAACCACCTGCGATTCCTTTAGGGTAACCTACAAATAAACATAATTTTGAACGAGATTCCAATTTCTTAGGATTACTCTCAAGCACTTGTACTGGACAACCCCATATTTTGAAATGATGTAAACTACCTTTACGACCATTCCATAATTCCAAAGGTATTTCGGAAACACTTTTAAGTGGAACACAATTCAAAATATAGACTATAATTTGTACTGCATAACCTCAAAACGAATTAGGTAAGTGAGCGTAACTCATCTTAGATTGAACCATGTCCAACAAGGTTCGATTTCTTCTTATTAATATACCATTCTGTTGAGGTATAACAAGTGCTGAGAGTTGGAATACAATTTCACATTTCATCAAATAATCTTGGAATTTTAAATCCATATACTCTCCACCTCGATCAGATCGAAATGTTTTAATAGTTTTACTTAATGTATTTTAAACTTCATTCTTGTTTTCTTTTGAATGTTTTCAAGGGTTTTAGACTTTTGTTGCATTAAATAAACATACTCATATCTTGAATAATCATCAGTACAAAAGTTATGAAATATTTAAATCCTCCTCTTGTCTTAATATTCATAAGACCACAGATTTCTGAATGTACAAGTTTAGAGGTTCTTTGACCCTATGACCTTTTCTAGTGAAAGGTATTTAGGTCATCTTACCTTCAAGGTATAACACACATACAAGTAAAGAAGTTTCTTCTAACTCACTTAGAAGTCCATTCTTTACTAATCTCTCAATCTTATTGAGATTTATGTGCTTTAATCTTGGTCCAAAGATGAGCATTTTCATTTGGAGAAATTTTAAGATTTTTTGTTTTGAATCACTGTAGTTTTGAACATTTCAGTATTAATGGGGACTTTTGATATTAACAATCTTAATACATAAAGATTATTTTCTAACTTTGCACAACAAATTTCGACACCATATTTACAAATAAACGCTTTATTTACATTGAAATTTATAGAGTAAGATTGTTCTAATAAGCATTTTACAGAAATCATGAACAACATATTCATTTTCTAATAAAAGAAAAGATTTATGTAAACAAAGTCGAAACCCTCTCACTACAGCTGCTGAGACAACCTGCCCAATTTCAACCCACATTGTCATCTCTCAATTGTCCAACTGCCACCAGAAACTAATTTCCTAAAATGGAGGACAAACATGGTTAGTGGCCCATGAATTTATTATCCTGGTTGAATCATTATGTTCCACTAAACAAGTCGCCAACACTAGTAAATCACATTTACCTTGTTTGACCTTTTTCTTTTCTGCCAATTACTTGGGATAGTTTCTCTTCCAATATCCCTTTAGATTATAATGAAAATATATTCCCTTTGTAGCCTTGGCTTTCTTGCTCGTTTTAGCAGTGGTGGGGTCAGCTTTATTCCTTTGACCACCCTTCTTCTTCTTCCACTTCTTTGTGCCAGATGAAGAAAGCACAAACTTAGTTCTTGAGGTTAAACCTCTATGAAAATTTCATGTGGTAGTAGCAATATTTGTCTCTCCCTTCTATCCTTTGATTTTCGTCAGAGAATCAAAAGTCTTTAGCTTGTTTAAAAGGATGGTAAAGATATAAGCAATCTTGTTCATAATAACATTGCTACTAAATTGCAGAAAACTCTCTTGCAAAGATTCGAAAATAAAACTATCTTGAATGGCTTCATTGATGACAACCCCATTCATTTTTGCCACGCTGAAATGAACCATTATATTGAGAACATGTTCTCGCACTGAGGCTCCCTCATTCATACAAACATTATAAATGTATTTTAAAGCATCATGCTTGATTTGATAAGAAGCTTAACTAAACATCTCCTGCAAGGAGTCTATAATCTCACGAGCAGTAAGCATTGGTTCATGTTTCTTGGTCAATACTTTGATAAGCTTGCCAAGGATGTATGCTTGAGATTTTTCATTTTTCTTGACCCAACACTCATGTGCTTCTCAATAGTTCGAGTTGCATTTCCAACTGGGACTTGAGGACACTCCTCAACTAGGAAAAATCCCAGGTCATCGATAACACGATGTTGATAGTATTTTTCCAAGATACATAATTATTGTCATTAAGTTTATCAACAGACCAATCAATTTATATAGAAAACCAATCAATTTAGCAAAATTTTAATATATTAGTTATACTCAAAGTAGCACTCGTCATTATCAAATTGCTAAAAAACCATACAATTTATTTATATTAGTTAGAGTAGCATTATCCATATAGAAAACCAATCAATTTAGCAAAATTTTAATCTATCCTAAAGGATATATATTTTGCAATGATGCTTCAGTGAAGATCACTAGAACAAATTTGGCCTTTAATGTCGGTTGACCTTTGATGTCGGTTTAAAACCTACATTAAAGCCTTGTTTCTGGGTCCGTTTTTACAAATTTATTTTTATAAATTGGTGTGTTAATGTCTATTTTTTTATTTCACCAAATAGTTAAAAACCGACATTATGGATTCGTGTAGATAAGTATTTTTTCATATGCCAACAAATAAATAAAACTAATATTATTTTATAAACTATAATATTTCTCTTTTTCATATGTATATACAAAATGAAATCTTAATATTGTGTTTATATATACATTCTTCAACAATACATAAAACAAGATCTTAATACAAGACTTAAATAATAAATCCTAAACGCCTTTGCAGTCTTCAACCTTCAACGATCGCTTGGCTATATACACAATCACTTAGCTTTCAACCCGATATGACTTCAATCATTGTACAAACAATATCTAAATCAACCATTTAATCTTTAGAATTCTAACAAGGTAGCTTTGAAAAAAATGTTGAATAAAAACATGTCTAAAAACTATCCTATAATTTAAGTAAAAGATAAAAACGTTTGAAACTAAATCGATTAGCCAAGTATATGTCACAGAAGGTTGCAAGTAATAGTAAAATTGTAAAATTAAAGCAAAAAAAATTGAAAATTTGTAAGGAATAAGCATATTGACGCTGTCACACCCCACCCCAAGCCCCTGCTTGCTCGGCCCGGGGTGTGGCGTGAAGTCAATCGACATCACCCCCTTTCTGAACAACGCCAGTTGACCCTGACTAATGATTCTTTACTATGCTAAACAACTTGAGTAATTTAAAAATTTATGCAGCGAAACTACGAGTAACAAACATAAGCAAACTTCTTACATTATGTTTACAGTAGTCGAGGCTAGGTGCCATTGATTACAGACCACACTTACAGACCAAACATAAATAAAACAACTGCACTTAGCCTTACGCAAAACCATGTACATGATAAGGTTTAAACTAAAACTGACCCTTAGTAACTAAACTATCAACAACTTCGTACAGCAATCTGAAGACAACGGTCAAGCTCTCGGATCACAACCTCTACCTAGAAAGTGGAAATTTTTTTGCAAAGGGTAAGCTAAAAGAAGGCCAGTGAGTGACAGTTTTATAAAACATGCTTTAAAATGATTTAACTTTAAATCCTTGGCTTTTACACAAATAAATCATAAAACATATCAATAAAACTTCTTCTACTTTTAAATATATACCACACTAAGCACAAGGATGGAACCATAGACACTTTGGTGGTTCCTCATTGTGTGATGTGATATTTACGAGATGGAAATTAGGTGTCAGTAGTGCTTTATCTCGCTATAGCTACAATGGGATGGAAACTAGGTATTTGTACAGACCCTCATCCTTTAAGATGAAAAACTAGGCATCTGTAGACCCTCAACTCATTTATCTGTCCCAGTGATGGAAACAAGGTATCTATTGGATTCCCCTATCAAAGGAACCTCTATGCATAGGCTATATCCCCCAACATGTTGCTATATATATTGGACGATATAGTCTTAAACATTATGAAATCATTCTTGAACTTAAATACTTATCATAAAATATACTTGACAAATATTTCAAATCTCATGCTTTTGAAACACATTTTGCTAAATCAGTAAACTCAAGTAATTCATAGATGAAAGCATGGTTAAAACATTTGATAGATAGTTAGATTCAGAAATCAACATTGAATTCATTTTATCACTCACATATTGTAGCTCAAAACCTCGACTTATAAACTTGTCTGATCTCTCTTGACCTAAAATAACGTAAAATAATTTCATTTCATTTCATTTAATCATAAAAACCCCAAACCTTTCCTTAAAATTTTTCAAAATATCAAAAAGAGCCTAAAAACACTAAAATGACATGGCTGGCACACAGAGGGTGGGCGACAGAGCCTTGCCCACGCTCGTTGAGTTGCTCGCCTAATCTCATAACAGGCACGCGACACGCCTCATCAGGCAGCATGTCTAGCTTCTCGTGCACCCTTCATCATGTGCTTCCTTAGCCACGTGCCCATTGGGCGTAGGTCATGCATCTAACATCAGCCTAAACGAAACACTAACCTCCTTTAACCTAAAACGCACACCCATCTAGCCTAGCAACCCCTGACACTCGACCAACAACCTTTACTGCTTAGAAACTCATATTTTGGCCAGAACCTTACTTCTACTTTAGAGTTTTATAACATATAATTCAAAACACAAATGAAAATACTTTCTTCTACAAATTTTCTCTAAACTGACTTAACTTTCTTACCTCAAAATTTCAAAATTAAATTCCAAAAGACAAGTCATGTATGCCACTTTGAATGCACCTTGCTCAGATTCATTTGAGAAATGACCTTCTCGCCTTCTCTTGACCAAAATGCGAACCTCCTTAAATTCAAAACGCACAACAGTCCTCAGTCACAAACTAAACATAATTTTTGAACTTTCAAGACCAACTTGAGTAAAAATGTCCAAGTGAGTTGTGAGAAACTCCTTGTTGCAGTTAACTATTTCTAAAAGGCCTTTCACGAAATTATCTTGGACACCTCAACCTTGCTTAATCCACTGTTAAACCTCCTTAGGACACCTCAAACTACCTTTACACCTCAAAATACATCTTAATAATATTAAGACACTTAGATTAACTTTAAACCACTTGCTTTAAGCTTGCCAGATGCATGTCGAAAACGCATAGCTAACCTTTTAGTCCATCTCGCATAGCCTTTCATCAAAACAAAAAACCAAAACGCCTGAGCCCTTGACAAGTCCAAAATGACAACTAACCTCTTTTGGCCTTGTCGCAAACCTCTAAACACATGCATGTACACCAAGTCTTCTCGCCAACTAACCTCTAACCAAGCTTTCTTGCCTACACAAAACGTCTAAATAACCTCTCAAACTACTCTTCTCTCCTAGCCTTCAACCAAAATATATGTCAAACCTTAGAGGTTTTTCCTACTCTTCTCGGCCATACACAAAATGCAAAGAGGTTATCTTCTTATTCCTTGCCACCAACAAGTACCCTTTCCCGCCCATACAACCTCTTTAGAGGTTGATCTTCTCCTCTTGGCCACCGAACAAAACCTCTAAATGCCTTATTTTGACACTTAACCAAAATTTCAAACTTTTCTTTATCTTAAACACATTTTCTTATTTTTACCAAGTCTCAACAAATTCCAATGGTCTTAGAAAGTTTGGAGTTTACAGAAGTACTGAGAAATTATAGGGTGCTGGAACATTGAAATAAAGGAATACCTAGAGATGGAACTTGGACATGGAACTCTATTTCTTTTTTTACCATTGCGATCAGAGAGCTCAGAATTGAGTTTACATAAATTTATGAAAAAATTGATTTTCGATTTCTGACCTTGAGAGCTCAGGACTGAGTGGCTGCCAATGGTATTTGAGGTGATGATCATGGATCTAATGAATGAAACGAAGCTGAACAGATCTTATGAATGAAGTGACGAATCTGAGCAACGAAGCTGATCAATCCGATGGTGGATTTGCTCGAACGAAGTTGAACAACAACAAATGATCTACACGGCCGACGACAACGAATGGATTTGCATTTCTTAAAGATTTAATTTTCTTTATCCACTACGATATTAAGTTTGATTCTCTCATATACACACATGCAAACTTGGTTTATTTTGGTTTATAAACTTTATCCTTTTTAAATACAAAGCCACAAACTAAAAGAAAAATAGACAGATAATAAGAAAAACACATGGTGCAAAATGGCTAGCAAGAAAAATGTCAAGAACAAAATCTAGCTATAAGCGACATGTACCTTTCCTCTAGCAAGTGGTCAAAATTACGATATATGAAACCCTTTCAAGAAAGATAGATATTGATGACAAAATCTTTCAATAATGATATATGATAGGAGAGAATCAAGACATCTTCAAGAAGACAATGATACTAACATAAATCTTGTAATCGAATGCTCATCAGATTCAATGTAGACCCTAATGTTAATCACAAGCCATACTCTTGGACAGTTCATAACATTTCACAATTATGAAACATAAACAGGCTTTTCTATTTGTTGTTTCGTGAAATTTGAACCCGATCACAAGACAGTTAAAAAAATATACAAAACCATTGTACATTACCACATAAAATGCAAAATTTCGAAACAAAACAAGTAAAAACATAATGTCAAACAAAAATCATATAACAAAAAGAAACAGAGCAAAAACGAAAACACTAAAAAGGTAAAAGAAAAATACAAAATATTGATACCTGAAAAAATTTGGCACTTCTCAAAGGAGATGGAGTTGGTGGTGGCTTTGAGGAAATATGAGAATTTCCATTGGAACCCTCTTTAGCCAATATTACCTCAGATCTTCACTTCAAATACTAGATCACCAAGATCATCAAACATCACAATTGAATTTCAAAAACAAAAAAATCAACCAAAATAGTTGAAATTTCTCATTATAAGAACCAAAAAGTAAAACAGACAAGAGACTTGGATTTGATGCAAAATAAAGAGTGTATCACATTAGAAGTGCACTGCAACAAAGTCGAACAAAAAGCAACGCAAAAAAAAAAAAAAAAAATCCAACCCTTCAAAGCAAATTCCCCAAATACACTTAGCAATATATACAATATAATCCTTGCAGTCCACACATCCGCTGTCTGTTCATAGTGCTTGAGAAGTACTTCTGGAGCGACATAGTAAGGACTTCCAACAACATTAGTGAAGATTTGACCTGAAATGGTTTTGTTACTAATAGATCTAAGTGAGGTTCTCTGTCACACCCCCTCCCAGACTACTGCTAGTTTAGATCGAAAGACGACATAAAGTCGACCAACAACGCTTTTCTCTACCTTTATCTGTCGACTCTACTGAAAACTTTAACGTGATAAACTTGCTAATCTAGTATATAAACTATTGTACATGCAACATAACACAACGGTTCCTCGACTAATCATATATATACATGAAGTGTAGCCCAAAAATAACTGATTTCACAAGTAAACCTGGAGACACCTTAACCAAAACATAACCAACAAGGTTTATACAACCGCAACTCCTAAAGCTCACACAAACTGTAGAGTATCTATATCATAGTAAGATATATACTTCATAACATAACAGACTCTATTCACAACTCTAACCATGTACTGGCAATCAGTATCGGAGCTTCAGTAGACTAAGGCAATCTATCAGGCACCGGGAACTCGATCTCGACCAGGAAAGTGGGTAAATTTTTTTGTAAGGGTAAGCCATAAAGCTTAGTGAGTAACTTAGTTCAAAAATAGAAATTTAAAGGTATGAGCACATGAAAGCTTAAACATTTAAATTTGTTTATACGAGTCGTAAACATAGACATATAATAGTAAGAATAGCTTCCTCAAATACTCAATATATACGTCATTGAAATCTAGCAAGGCATATCAAGTATATCAAAATATGTTACTAACATGACAAATCAACGTTGTGTAGGGCACACCTAGTACAACAAATGTTTACAAGCTCTACGATGTAGTGGGGCCCACCCAACACTCTCATTCTCTTTGTCGTAGTCAGGCCCGCCAAGCACTCACGACAACGTCGTTGTTACGTAGTACACTCGACGTCAACAACAAAATCTAACCTGTGTGCACACGGTACCATATAGCCACGAGCTCAACACCTCAGTCATGTAGTTAATGGAAACATCAGAAAAATCATACGAAAACATTAAAACATGCCTTCTATCTTTATCTTTCGTAAAGCTCAAGCTTACTTAGATTGTTCGTGAAAAGCTATAGTTCTTAAAACAAAACTTGGTAACTCATACTTTGTTTGAAACACAGTGGTTCAAATACTTTTCAGACATTCGATAATCATGTGCTAGTATAAATTTTTATTCAGAAATCTAGTCTCGAAACTCATACTTGAAAATAATCGTGGAATTCAAATGATTTTCAAAGCTTGTAAATAAACATGTAGATCAGTCAATCATAATTAATAATTAGGAGAAAAACAATAGTTTTAAAATTGGTTTTGGTCACTCACATTCTAAGACTAGTTTCCCGATGTGTAAATCTGACCTATTTCCTCTTGGCCTATCAAACGACCAGAATCGAGTATTAGAAATCTAAATATTATAATCTTCAAATGTTATGCTTGACATGGCTCACTAAGGATAATGCTAAAGAAGTCTATCCTTAAAAAAAACAATAAACCATATTCGACACATTTCTCATAATTTTTCACATTCACAGCACAAAATTAAAATGATCATAACTCTTCCACTACTTAACCAAAATGAGATTTCTTTAGGTAAAAATGTTCATTTTGATGTCCTCTATAATTACGTCAAGACATGTAAATCTGATTCCTTGTGTATAAACTCAGGTATTCCTCGAAACTGAACCACTCCAATAATCGTGCGTACCACAACCCCTTTAACTTGTCCCTACGATTTAACTTATTTTTAGTCATTTTTGGTCCATGATTTATTCATAAAATTTGTAGTAAATTGAATAATATTTTCAATCATACCAAATAGAGATCCTAACTCGACTGGTACACCCTGAAATACAAAAACAACCAGAGATCTTTTGTTTTCACGTGAAAACCATCTGCCTTGTTTTCCTTGTCAAAAATTCACCCAATGAACATCAGAATTTGCTCGAGCTTTCGTCATAAAATTTGTTTGAAAATGAATTATCTTTCAGTAAATTTAAACCTCACCTCTTAATTCTATTTGTGTAGCTCGAAATCAATAAAAAATCAGAGATGTGCTTCGTGAACTATAGAGAAGTTGGTCTTGCAAACTCCTTGCCTTCTTCAAGAAACACTTCTTCAACTTCTTCTTCTTCCTTTCTCAGTATTCTGCCCTTTGAAGTACCTCTGAAATTTGGTGCAAAAATGGTGAAGAAATGTTTGACAGCAGATTGGCGGTGGGAGGTTTCTTTTATAGGCAAAGCATCGAATGTGCAAATCCTCTTCCCTTTTTCTTTTCTTTTCTTTTTATTTTATTTAATAAAAGCCATTAAATATATAATATATATATATATACTTAATTTCCGTTTTTATTTTATTCCTTTCACATAATAAATAAATAAATATACTAAGAAAATATCGGGTTAAAATTCACTGATTATTGCCTTCTTTTTCGTTCGTACTGTCAACCTCCTCTATAGTTATATGATTGCTATCCACCACTCTTTCCTTCCTCTTTCTAGTTATATAGATCGACTCTGGTGACTTGTATCTGAGTCCTTTTCTCGACACGGGTATAGCATGTCCTTCTTGTAAAAGCTTCTTTTGAGTTGAGGAGAGCTTACGTCGGTCATAAATTTTCAAGCTTTTAAACTCGGTGTGAGCTGTGAAGTCATAACCTGCTTTCTCCATCAATTTGTAAGCCTTGGGGTCGAATCCGTCTTTCATTCGTTTTTAGGGCAAGTTTTCTTCCATCAGGTCTAACTTTACCTTCTGATTTGTTATCTTAGTTAGTGGTGTAGTGAAGCTTTCTTTTAAGACTTTGATGTCACCAACCTTTAAACCTTTTGGAGACTCCATGAATGGTGATTCGCCTCTCTTGCGCCTCGATAGAGGGACATAGTGCAAAATTGGTGGGTTTGCAGCCTTTTCATCCTTTAAGATCATACTCTTTGTGCTACTAGTGTATGCTTCACCCTTCCTAGATGCAAAGGTTCCCGCACTTTCATGTGCGTGGTTCAGTGGTTGCAAGTGATTTCAGCTGTGAATTATCTTCTCCTTTTATAAGAGGGGTTGCTGCATGTAAAGCTTGTAATATATTATCATTCTTCGAATAAAACTTTGCATCTACGTACTGAGACTCGGCCTTTGAGAACGAATTAAAGTCTAATTTAACCTTCTTTACACCGTCTTGATAAAATTTGAAGCACTGATGTAGTGTTGAAGTTACTACTTCATTTGCATGAATCCAAGGACAACCTAGTAACAACTTGTAAGTGGTCCTTGAGTCTATGACACGAAATAAGGCACTGGCCTTTAGGTCGCCAATTGTGAGTTCTAATTGTATCATGCCTGTTGCTTTTTGGCTACCCTGGTTAAAACCTTGAATTACCAGCTTGCTATTAGAGCTCGTCCATCAAGATGCCCAATTGACACATAGTCGACTTCGGCATTTTGTTGACAGCTGATCCATTATCGATGAGAATTTTATCGATTCTCTGTTCTCAAACGTATTTAGAAACATACAAGGGTTTATTATGAAGTTTAGATCCCAACAATAACTCCTTACCTGAGAAGTCTATATGCATACAATAAGAAGCACCCTCATATGTCGTAGTCGAAGTACTCAAACTTGATGCTCTTGAATTTAGCAATGCATCAACAAGGATGGTTTTGGTCTTTTGAGGGAGTGATAATAGATCATCCACATTGAACCTTGAAAAGTTTTTTGACACTCCCTCCTCTTCTAGTGATCTTTGAGGGATTATTTCTTCCTTTGTTGTGCTAATAGCATGACACACACACAAGTTATGGGTCTTCATCTTGATGATCACAAAGGAAGATTTTTGGAAGGAATTATGCCAAAGTTACTAAGTGCTGAGGTGGAGAGAAATCATGTTTTCCTCCTATACGAGCTTAAGCTCCCGAGTCTTCTTCTTTTTTCTTTATTCTTTTGAGTCTTACTTCCTCTTCTATAGTTTCATTAAGAGCGAGATTCTCTTTGGGTTAGAAACGACTGTCTTTTCTTCTGGTGGGTCACCACTGTCCATCCTTCATTGTCTTCTTCTATTGGTCTTTTCCCTCCTTGAGAATCCTCATATGAGATTCCCTGAAAGAATTAGACAACTACAAGCTCAAAGGTCATGAACTAGACCAAGCTTTTCCTTCGCTAAAAAATCAATCTAGACGGAGAAGCCTCAGACATTATCGTCACTGCAGCATGGTTTCTTTGAGCTACTTCATCCAAATCTAGCTCGATCCTTTTCTCACGAGTCAACCTTAGAATTAGCTCGTTTAGTATGAAACATTTCTCTACTGGATGGCTGATGACCCGATGATACTTGTAGTAATTGGGATCATTTACATTTCTTGCTTGTTCAGGTCGCTTACATTCTAGCAGCTGGATCAGCTACTTTTCTAGTAGTTGCTCTAGCATGTCTCCGATATCTGAATCAGAAAATGGGTAAACTTTTTCCTACCTTTCTTTTAAAGTCATACGTCGCCTTTCGCTTTCATCATCCTTCTTCTCTACTCTCACTTCCTTTCCTTTGGAGAACTTCAGCAGGGTCATGTTTATGACTATAGATTCTTTCACGGTAATCTTCACTATCTTTTCAGCATCCTTCATCTCTTTCTTGTCTTTCTTTACTTTAGGAACAATAAAATCTTTAGTTCCTCTGTTGGCGATGCTCAACTCCATATCATGAGCCCGAGTTGCTAGTTCTTCAAATGTGCGGGGCTTTATTCCCTCCAAAATGTAAAGGAGTCCTCAGTGCATGCCTTGGGTGCACATTTCTACAGTCGACATTTCACTGAGTTGATCTTTGGAGTCAAGACTTAGAGCTCTCCATCGATTGATGTAGTCGATGACTGGTTCTCCCTTTCTTTGTTTCGTATTTGTAAGCTTCATCATGCTTACAGTGCATCTAATGCTGTAGAAGCGGTTATGGAACTCCTTTTTCAGTTGTTCCCAACTGTCAATGCTTTCTGGCTCCATATCAGTATACCATTCAAAAGAATTTCCTTTCAAGCTTCGAACAAACTGTCTGATTAGTTGATCTCCTCTTGATCCTACATTCTAGCATGTTTCGACAATGTGGTCAACGTGATGTTTTAGATTGCTCGTTCCATCAAGCTACTGGACTTTTGGAGGTTGGTATCCAAGCGGCATTCTCAAGTTGTCAATTCTTTGGTGTACGTCTTAGAGTACATGAAAGAAGTCTGAGAAAGACCTCCATACTGAGCTCTGATGGAGTTTGTGATAATATCTTGTAATTATTGAACTGAGAGAGAAGCCACAAAAGTTAATTGTTGTTGTGGTTAATTTTCTTGCACCACGTTCTTCCCTTTGTCACCAACTTTAACGATAGGAGTTTAACTCGATTTAGCAATTTCACGAATCCGCATCTGCTCTTTTAAAGCTGCGATTTCATGGTCTCGTTCATCAACAACCTTCATTAGGAGATTAATTTTCCTCTCCATCTCCGCCCTGGCAGCCTCAAACGTTACATCAACCATCATGACAGACATCACATCAGGGTGTGCTTCTTTCTTTGAACTGCTAGAGGCATAATCAGAATCATTATTTAAAGGATTTTCCATGATGACAATCCCAGATTTAGAAACTTTCATCAATTGCTTAAGGATGCTCTACGTGCTGGTGAAACCTCGATCTTGCTCTTGAACGATCCTTTTAGAACGACTACGGGTGACAAGTCCCTTGTAGGTGTCGCTTGCAATAGAAGATTTGGATGTCGCTTTCTTTGATGCCATTGGTTTGCTTGTAGATCTAGATTATGAGAAAGAGATGAGAGGTAGAGATGGTCCCATTGGGTGTGCCAATTTGTTCGCACGAGATCATGTTATTGTCAATACAAAAAAAATCCAACGTTCCAATCTTATTTACAATCTCCTACCACCAAAAAAATCATCTCTCAATGTGGAATTACCCTCCCCTCTTGCTAGAATAATCACCGATACCCAATTCATTTGATTCAATATGAAATGAAGATGTAATAAAAGAAATTATGAAAGAATAAAGTTATACATTCATATTCTTCGAGCTTCAACATTTTTATTTTTTATACTATGTTAAATAAATAAAAAAAAACTAGCTTCTAGCTAATACATTTTATTTCGTTATGAAAGTCTCGATTAAAATATTTTAATGTAAATACATGAAAATAGTTTCCTTAAAAAATACGAAGATTGTCACTAAATTATCTTTTAGCGTGAAGGATTTACATACGTGCTAAAATGTTAAATGAATATTTATAAACTCAGTTACTTGTATGTTTTGAATAAACGGATATGATTTGGATAAATAATTTGATATGTTTGGTTTGAAGATGGTGATTAATAGTGTCGTGGACCTTAAGTTTTCCAGATTTGATCATGATTTTGCTTTCAAATTATTGCAAATACAAATGTTGATCAACGTTGTACCGTATCAAAACCAATGATTTGAAAGCAAAATTTGGTGCGATGTCGGTGCTCAATCGCATATATCGATTGATCCTTAAGGCTAACACAACTTCCAACTCATGCGTGCAGTCGCAAGAATAATGAATGGAACTAAAGAAAAACATGCTAAAGAATAATGAATGGAACTAAAGGAAAACATGCGCAAAGAAGAAATCAAAGTTTTTGGAAAGAAAGAAGAACCACTCCACCACTTGTACCTCCTAACTCTATATGTAGTGGAGCTAACCAAGATGTCTCTCTCATCCTTTAAGATCGATTGAGATTATAACTTGTTTTTTTGCTTTATGGACACATATGATTTTAAGAGATGGGATTAGACAACGATTGATTGATGTTTCAGATCTATATTGGTTAATGAATTAAATTTATCATTAACCATCAAAATAATACCAACTCTAGTAAATTATTAATTATAAATCAGCACAGTGATAGTAATTCCCCACAAAAGTTGCATATAGACAAATGATGATAGCTCGATGAATAAATTCTTTGGATAGAAAAAGATCAATATATCTTAAGCTAGACTTTTTTGACATCAAGCTTCTTTAACTTACACTCTCTTTATAATTTACTTTGAAAACTAGTTTTTTTGCAAAATTAGTGTGCTCCCTCAGTTCGATCTAAACTTACCACTAAGTCTAGTGCTAGGTGTATGATTCGGTAATTTATTTAGGATAAATTTGGACGACGAAATTTGTCTGCCAATAGGTGTTATGAGAACTCAAGTATTCTGGAATTTGAGTAGGCGTTATAGGGGAAAGAAAATGGAAACCAAACTTTGTGTAGTAAGTGATTAAAGATGTTTAAGTTTTCGGAAAATATTTTTTCTATAAAATATGTATTTCACATAAGTATGTTCATTATTAAGCATGATGCATAGAGACATGTGGTTGTTAGATGATTATGACTTACAAAAGCAAGAATATCATCTTAAGAGGTACTAAGCATTAAAAGCAAAGTATGTCGAGTGTTACGACTGTTTATTTTCTAAGTTTTGTTGTCATGCAAAACATTGGTGTTGTTCATTGTACTAAGTTGACTCCATGTCCACATTTGAGTGAAGGTCATACCAGGTGTTGATGGGTCAACTGCCTATGCCTGGTATCGTAGCTGAATATGGGATACGATCTTTTTTCAAGTTAATTCGCTAGAGCAACTGCTGCTGACTATGGTCCACTTTAATAGTCTAGGTGTTGAGTATGTGTTCAACACTCACGTTTCTAGATTGATGTGGGTAGAGCAATGTTAACAACCAAATAATTAAAATAAGCAAATTAACAACTAACAAATAATAATACTAATTGTCTAGAAAAACAAACAATTAACAAATAATCCAAAAATACATAGCACATAGATAGCCAAAAGGCTGGAGCAAACGATTTTCCTTAAAAATAAAAATGAACGTTCCTTGATACGAGTCTATAAAATATTTGTTGGATCATTTACCCAATACAATACAATCATTTTGCCTATCTTTCATAACATATTACTGTCATTTTTAAAACCATCTAGAATGAATAAAGTTTCTTCCATCACAAGATTTTTTCTTTTAGTACTGCTGTTAGCAGTATTTGTAAAAGAAGCTCAGTTGGCAAATGCAGCGACATGCGACCCAAATGAGATGAGAGTATGTATGTGGGCATACACTACGTCAACATCGCCATCATCATCTTGTTGTGACATGGTGAGGAAGCATAGATCATGTTATTGTCAATACAAAAAAAATCCAACGTTCCAATCTTATTTACAATCTCCTACCACCAAAAAAATCATCTCTCAATGTGGAACTACCCTCCCCTCTTGCTAGAATAATCACCGATACCCAATTCATTTGATTCAATATGAAATGAAGATGTAATAAAAGAAATTATGAAAGAATAAAGTTATACATTCATATTCTTCGAGCTTCAACATTTTTATTTTTATACTATGTTAAATAAATAAAAAAAAAACTAGCTTCTAGCTAATACATTTTATTTCGTTATGAAAGTCTCGATTAAAATATTTTAATGTAAATACCATGAAAATAGTTTCCTTAAAAAATACGAAGATTGTCACTAAATTATCTTTTACGTGAAGGATTTACATACGTGCTAAAATGTTAAATGAATATTTATAAACTCAGTTACTTGTATGTTTTGAATAAACGGATATGATTTGGATAAACTAATTTGATATGTTTGGTTTGAAGATGGTGATTAATAGTGTCGTGGACCTTAAGTTTTCCAGATTTGATCATGATTTTGCTTTCAAATTATTGCAAATACAAATGTTGATCAACGTTGTACCGTATCAAACCAATGATTTGAAAGCAAAATTTGGTGCGATGTCGGTGCTCAATCGCATATATCGATTGATCCTTAAGGCTAACACAACTTCCCAACTCATGCGTGCAGTCGCAAGAATAATGAATGGAACTAAAGAAAAACATGCTAAAGAATAATGAATGGAACTAAAGGAAAACATGCGCAAAGAAGAAATCAAAGTTTTTGGAAAGAAAGAAGAACCACTCCACCACTTGTACCTCCTAACTCTATATGTAGTGGAGCTAACCAAGATGTCTCTCTCATCCTTTAAGATCGATTGAGATTATAACTTGTTTTTTTGCTTTATGGACACATATGATTTTTAAGAGATGGGATTAGACAACGATTGATTGATGTTTCAGATCTATATTGGTTAATGAATTAAATTTATCATTATAACCATCAAAATAATACCAACTCTAGTAAATTATTAATTATAAATCAGCACAGTGATAGTAATTCCCCACAAAAGTTGCATATAGACAAATGATGATAGCTCGATGAATAAATTCTTTGGATAGAAAAAGATCAATATATCTTAAGCTAGACTTTTTTGACATCAAGCTTCTTTAACTTACACTCTCTTTATAATTTACTTTGAAAACTAGTTTTTTTGCAAAATTAGTGTGCTCCCTCAGTTCGATCTAAACTTACCACTAAGTCTAGTGCTAGGTGTATGATTCGGTAATTTATTTAGGATAAATTTGGACGACGAAATTTGTCTGCCAATAGGTGTTATGAGAACTCAAGTATTCTGGAATTTGGAGTAGGCGTTATATAGGGGAAAGAAAATGGAAACCAAACTTTGTGTAGTAAGTGATTAAAGATGTTTAAGTTTTCGGAAAATATTTTTTCTATAAAATATGTATTTCACATAAGTATGTTACAATTTCTTAAGCTATGATGCATGAGACGTAGACCACGTGGTTGTTAGATGATTATGACTTACAAAAGCAAGATATCATCTTAAAGAGGTACTAAGCATTAAAAGCAAAGTATGTCGAGTGTTACGACTGTTTATTTCTAAGTTTTGTTGTCATGCAAAACATTGGTGTTGTTCATTGTACTAAGTTGACTCCATGTCCACATTTGAGTGAAGGTCATACCAGGTGTTGATGGGTCAACTGCCTATGCCTGGTATCGTAGCTGAATATGGGATACGATCTTTTTTCAAGTTAATTCGCTAGAGCAACTGCTGCTGACTATGGTCCACTTTAATAGTCTAGGTGTTGAGTATGTGTTCAACACTCACGTTTCTAGATTGATGTGGGTAGAGCAATGTTAACAACCAAATAATTAAAATAAGCAAATTAACAACTAACAAATAATAATACTAATTGTCTAGAAAAACAAACAATTAACAAATAATCCAAAAATACATAGCACATAGATAGCCAAAAGGCTGGAGCAAACGATTTTCCTTAAAAATAAAAATGAACGTTCCTTGATACGAGTCTATAAAATATTTGTTGGATCATTTACCCAATACAATACAATCATTTTGCCTATCTTTCATAACATATTACTGTCATTTTTAAAACCATCTAGAATGAATAAAGTTTCTTCCATCACAAGATTTTTTCTTTTAGTACTGCTGTTAGCAGTATTTGTAAAAGAAGCTCAGTTGGCAAATGCAGCGACATGCGACCCAAATGAGATGAGAGTATGTATGTGGGCATACACTACGTCAACATCGCCATCATCATCTTGTTGTGACATGGTGAGGAAGCATAGATCATGTTATTGTCAATACAAAAAAAATCCAACGTTCCAATCTTATTTACAATCTCCTACCACCAAAAAAATCATCTCTCAATGTGGAACTACCCTCCCCTCTTGCTAGAATAATCACCGATACCCAATTCATTTGATTCAATATGAAATGAAGATGTAATAAAAGAAATTATGAAAGAATAAAGTTATACATTCATATTCTTCGAGCTTCAACATTTTTATTTTTTATACTATGTTAAATAAATAAAAAAAAAACTAGCTTCTAGCTAATACATTTTATTTCGTTATGAAAGTCTCGATTAAAATATTTTAATGTAAATACCATGAAAATAGTTTCCTTAAAAAATACGAAGATTGTCACTAAATTATCTTTTACGTGAAGGATTTACATACGTGCTAAAATGTTAAATGAATATTTATAAACTCAGTTACTTGTATGTTTTGAATAAACGGATATGATTTGGATAAACTAATTTGATATGTTTGGTTTGAAGATGGTGATTAATAGTGTCGTGGACCTTAAGTTTTCCAGATTTGATCATGATTTTGCTTTCAAATTATTGCAAATACAAATGTTGATCAACGTTGTACCGTATCAAACCAATGATTTGAAAGCAAAATTTGGTGCGATGTCGGTGCTCAATCGCATATATCGATTGATCCTTAAGGCTAACACAACTTCCCAACTCATGCGTGCAGTCGCAAGAATAATGAATGGAACTAAAGAAAAACATGCTAAAGAATAATGAATGGAACTAAAGGAAAACATGCGCAAAGAAGAAATCAAAGTTTTTGGAAAGAAAGAAGAACCACTCCACCACTTGTACCTCCTAACTCTATATGTAGTGGAGCTAACCAAGATGTCTCTCTCATCCTTTAAGATCGATTGAGATTATAACTTGTTTTTTTGCTTTATGGACACATATGATTTTTAAGAGATGGGATTAGACAACGATTGATTGATGTTTCAGATCTATATTGGTTAATGAATTAAATTTATCATTATAACCATCAAAATAATACCAACTCTAGTAAATTATTAATTATAAATCAGCACAGTGATAGTAATTCCCACAAAGTTGCATATAGACAAAATGATGATAGCTCGATGAATAAATTCTTTGGATAGAAAAAGATCAATATATCTTAAGCTAGACTTTTTTGACATCAAGCTTCTTTAACTTACACTCTCTTTATAATTTACTTTGAAAACTAGTTTTTTTGCAAAACTAGTGTGCTCCCTTAGTTCGATCTAAACTTACACTAAGTCTAGTGCTAGGTGTATGATTCGGTAATTTATTTAGGATAAATTTGGACGACGAAATTTGTCTGCCAATAGGTGTTATGAGAACTCAAGTATTCTGGAATTTGGAGTAGGCGTTATATAGGGAAAGAAAATGGAAACCAAACTTTGTGTAGTAAGTGATTAAAGATGTTTAAGTTTTCGGAAAATATTTTTTCTATAAAAGATGTATTTCACATAAGTATGTTACAATTCTTAAGCTATGATGCATGAGACGTAGACCACGTGGTTGTTAGATGATTATGACTTACAAAAGCAAGATATCATCTTAATAGAGGTACTAAGCATTAAAGCAAAGTATGTCGAGTGTTACGACTGTTATTTTCTAAGTTTTGTTGTCATGCAAAACATTGGTGTTGTTCATTGTACTAAGTTGACTCCATGTCCACATTTGAGTGAAGGTCATACAGGTGTTGATGGGTCAACTGCCTATGCCTGGTATCGTAGCTGAATATGGGATGCGATCTTTTTTCAAGTTAATTCGCTAGAGCAACTGCTGCTGACTATGGTCCATTTAATAGTCTAGGTGTTGAGTATGTGTTCAACACTCACGTTTCTAGATTGATGTGGGTAGAGCAATGTTAACAACCAAATAATTAAAATAAGCAAATTAACAACTAACAAATAATAATACTAATTGTCTAGAAAAACAAACAATTAACAAATAATCCAAAAATACATAGCACATAGATAGCCAAAAGGCTGGAGCAAACGATTTTCCTTAAAAATAAAAATGAACGTTCCTTGGTACGAGTCTATAAAATATTTGTTGGATCATTTACCCAATACAATACAATCATTTTGCCTATCTTTCATAACATATTACTGTCATTTTTAAAACCATCTAGAATGAATAAAGTTTCTTCCATCACAAGATTTTTCTTTTAGTACTGCTGTTAGCAGTATTTGTAAAAGAAGCTCAGTTGGCAAATGCAGCGACATGCGACCCAAATGAGATGAGAGTATGTATGTGGGCATACACTACGTCAACATCGCCATCATCATCTTGTTGTGACATGGTGAGGAAGCATAGATCATGTTATTGTCAATACAAAAAAAATCCAACGTTCCAATCTTATTTACAATCTCCTACCACCAAAAAAATCATCTCTCAATGTGGAACTACCCTCCCTCTTGCTAGAATAATCACCGATACCCAATTCATTTGATTCAATATGAAATGAAGATGTAATAAAAGAAATTATGAAAGAATAAAGTTATACATTCATATTCTTCGAGCTTCAACATTTTTATTTTTTATACTATGTTAAATAAATAAAAAAAAAACTAGCTTCTAGCTAATACATTTTATTTCGTTATGAAAGTCTCGATTAAAATATTTTAATGTAAATACCATGAAAATAGTTTCCTTAAAAAATACGAAGATTGTCACTAAATTATCTTTTACGTGAAGGATTTACATACGTGCTAAAATGTTAAATGAATATTTATAAACTCAGTTACTTGTATGTTTTGAATAAACGGATATGATTTGATAAACTAATTTGATATGTTTGGTTTGAAGATGGTGATTAATAGTGTCCTGGACCTTAAGTTTTCCAGATTTGATCATGATTTTGCTTTCAAATTATTGCAAATACAAATGTTGATCAACGTTGTACCGTATCAAACCAATGATTTGAAAGCAAAATTTGGTGCGATGTCGGTGCTCAATCGCATATATCGATTGATCCTTAAGGCTAACACAACTTCCCAACTCATGCGTGCAGTCGCAAGAATAATGAATGGAACTAAAGAAAAACATGCTAAAGAATAATGAATGGAACTAAAGGAAAACATGCGCAAAGAAGAAATCAAAGTTTTTGGAAAGAAAGAAGAACCACTCACACTTGTACCTCCTAACTCTATATGTAGTGGAGCTAACCAAGATGTCTCTCTCATCCTTTAAGATCGATTGAGATTATAACTTGTTTTTTTGCTTTATGGACACATGATTTTTAAGAGATGGATTAGACAACGATTGATTGATTGTTTCAGATCTATATTGGTTAATGAATTAAATTTATCATTATAACCATCAAAATAATACCAACTCTAGTAAATTATTAATTATAAATCAGCACAGTGATAGTAATTCCCCACAAAAGTTGCATATAGACAAATGATGATAGCTCGATGAATAAATTCTTTGGATAGAAAAAGATCATATATCTTAAGCTAGACTTTTTTGACATCAAGCTTCTTTAACTATACACTCTCTTTATATTTACTTTGAAAACTAGTTTTTTTGCAAAATTAGTGTGCTCCCTCAGTTCGATCTAAACTTACCACTAAGTCTAGTGCTAGGTGTATGATTCGGTAATTTATTTAGGATAAATTTGGACGACGAAATTTGTCTGCCAATAGGTGTTATGAGAACTCAAGTATTCTGGAATTTGGAGTAGGCGTTATATAGGGGAAAGAAATGGAAACCAAACTTTGTGTAGTAAGTGATTAGAGATGTTTAAGTTTTCGGAAAATATTTTTTCTATAAAATATGTATTTCACATAAGTATGTTACAATTTCTTAAGCTATATGCATGAGACGTAGACCACGTGGTTGTTAGATGATTATGACTTATAAAAGCAAGATATCATCTTAATAGAGGTACTAAGCATTAAAGCAAAGTATGTCGAGTGTTACGACTGTTTATTTTCTAAGTTTTGTTGTCATGCAAAACATTGGTGTTGTTCATTGTACTAAGTTGACTCCATGTCCACATTTGAGTGAAGGTCATACCAGGTGTTGATGGGTCAACTGCCTATGCCTGGTATCGTAGCTGAATATGGGATACGATCTTTTTTCAAGTTAATTCGCTAGAGGAACTGCTGCTGACTATGGTCACTTTAATAGTCTAGGTGTTGAGTATGTGTTCAACACTCACTTTCTAGATTGATGTGTAGAGCAATGTTAACAACCAAATAATTAAAATAAGCAAATTAACAACTAACAAATAATAATACTAATTGTCTAGAAAAACAAACAATTAACAAATAATCCAAAATACATAGCACATAGATAGCCAAAAGGCTGGAGCAAACGATTTCCTTAAAAAAAAAATGAACATTCCTTGGTACGAGTCTAAAAATATTTGTTGGATCATTTACCCAATACAATACAATCATTTTGCCTATCTTTCATAACATATTAGTGTCATTTTTAAAACCATCTAGAATGAATAAAGTTTCTTCCATCACAAGATTTTTTCTTTTAGTACTGCTGTTAGCAGTATTTGTAAAAGAAGCTCAGTTGGCAAATGCAGCGACATGCGACCCAAATGAGATGAGAGTATGTATGTGGGCATACACTACGTCAACATCGCCATCATCATCTTGTTGTGACATGGTGAGGAAGCATAGATCATGTTATTGTCAATACAAAAAAAATCCAACGTTCCAATCTTATTTACAATCTCCTACCACCAAAAAAATCATCACTCAATGTGGAACTACCCTCCCCTCTTGCTAGAATAATCACCGATACCCAATTCATTTGATTCAATATGAAATGAAGATGTAATAAAAGAAATTATGAAAGAATAAAGTTATACATTCATATTCTTCGAGCTTCAACATTTTTATTTTATATACTATGTTAAGTAAATAAAAAAAAAAGTAGCTTCTAGCTAATACATTTTATTTCGTTATGAAAGTTCGATTAAAATATTTTAATGTAAATACCATGAAAATAGTTTCCTTAAAAATACGAAGATTGTCACTAAATTATCTTTTACGTGAAGGATTTACATACGTGCTAAAATGTTAAATGAATATTTATAAACTCAGTTACTTGTATGTTTTGAATAAACGGATATGATTTGGATAAACTAATTTGATATGTTTGGTTTGAAGATGGTGATTAATAGTGTCGTGGACCTTAAGTTTTCCAGATTTGATCATGATTTTGCTTTCAAATTATTGCAAATACAAATGTTGATCAACGTTGTACCGTATCAAACCAATGATTTGAAAGCAAAATTTGGTGCGATGTCGGTGCTCAATCGCATATATCGATTGATCCTTAAGGCTAACACAACTTCCCAACTCATGCGTGCAGTCGCAAGAATAATGAATGGAACTAAAGAAAAACATGCTAAAGAATAATGAATGGAACTAAAGGAAAACATGCGCAAAGAAGAAATCAAAGTTTTTGGAAAGAAAGAAGAACCACTCCACCACTTGTACCTCCTAACTCTATATGTAGTGGAGCTAACCAAGATGTCTCTCTCATCCTTTAAGATCGATTGAGATTATAACTTGTTTTTTTGCTTTATGGACACATATGATTTTTAAGAGATGGGATTAGACAACGATTGATTGATGTTTCAGATCTATATTGGTTAATGAATTAAATTTATCATTATAACCATCAAATAATACCAACTCTAGTAAATTATTAATTATAAATCAGCACAGTGATAGTAATTCCCACAAAAGTTGCATATAGACAAATGATGATAGCTCGATGAATAAATTCTTTGGATAGAAAAAGATCAATATATCTTAAGCTAGACTTTTTTGACATCAAGCTTCTTTAACTTACACTCTCTTTATAATTTACTTTGAAAACTAGTTTTTTTGCAAAATTAGTGTGCTCCCTCAGTTCGATCTAAACTTACCACTAAGTCTAGTGCTAGGTGTATGATTCGGTAATTTATTTAGGATAAATTTGGACGACGAAATTTGTCTGCAATAGGTGTTATGAGAACTCAAGTATTCTGGAATTTGGAGTAGGCGTTATATAGGGGAAAGAAAATGGAAACCAAACTTTGTGTAGTAAGTGATTAAAGATGTTTAAGTTTTCGGAAAATATTTTTTCTATAAAATATGTATTTCACATAAGTATGTTACAATTTCTTAAGCTATGATGCATGAGACGTAGACCACGTGGTTGTTAGATGATTATGACTTATAAAAGCAAGATATCATCTTAATAGAGGTACTAAGCATTAAAAGCAAAGTATGTCGAGTGTTACGACTGTTTATTTTCTAAGTTTTGTTGTCATGCAAAACATTGGTGTTGTTCATTGTACTAAGTTGACTCCATGTCCACATTTGAGTGAAGGTCATACCAGGTGTTGATGGGTCAACTGCCTATGCCTGGTATCGTAGCTGAATATGGGATGCGATCTTTTTTCAAGTTAATTCGCTAGAGCAACTGCTGCTGACTATGGTCCACTTTAATAGTCTAGGTGTTGAGTATGTGTTCAACACTCACGTTTCTAGATTGATGTGGGTAGAGCAATGTTAACAACCAAATAATTAAAATAAGCAAATTAACAACTAACAAATAATAATACTAATTGTCTAGTGTCGCGACGTGATCGCTACGCGGAGCGGCGCCGACCGTTTATTTTATTTTAATAAAAAATTTTGGAGTCGCCACCAATCATATTAAGGTGTGATTGGTCACCCAAAAAAGAAAGAAAAAAAAAAAAATGGTCTGCGTACATTCAGAGATTTAAGTTCGGGAGTCAGTTATGTGTAGGGAAGGTGTTAGCACCCTACAACACCCAAAAATATGGTTACCCAATTTTATCTTTTAAATTAAATTATAAAGGTTCACAAAATAAAATTTTTATTTAGGTTTTGTTTAAATGTCCCATGTTTATCAATTCATATCGAAGAAAGTAAAAACTAAGCATGAATTGATGATTATGAGTGGCATAGGAGCCATTAGAAAAATTAAGTTTATTTTTGTTTTAAAATATTTTTATTCACCTTAAGAATATTAAGATACCAACACTTGATTTTAATCTCTATCATAGGTGTTTAATGAAAAATTTCATATATCTAGAATTAATAAATTCATAGAAAATACTACTCAGTCTCATTTAAAATATGAAATGTGTTAATTTAAAAAAAAAAATCTATTAATTAAATTTCAAACGGAAAAATTTCATGTATTTATGGATTTTAAATTATAAAATCCATAAAAACAATACTTTTTCTCCAATTTACATTATTATAAAAAAAAATAATAACAATGACAAAACATTATGAAATTTGAAAAATACTTAGGTGTAATATGCTGAGATAAAATAAATACATTGATAATATATGCAAAATGTAAAAGATATTAATGTAGGATGCAAGATAATTAATTAATACAACATATGCAACATAATTAATTAATTCAAAATGATGCAAAATAATTGATTAATGCAGGATGCAAAATAATTGATTAATGCATAATTAAACGAGGCCAAATGGATATCAAATAATAATTAACAGTTGAATGCTAAAGTAGGTTTGGCCCAATATACAAATAAATAATATTGCGAATAAATAATCACACCAAATAAATATCAAATAATTATAGCCACATATGCATACTGATTAATTAATACATCATGCAAATAATTAGAATGAGGGAGTGAAAATGTCACATACAAGTTGCTAATTAATTAATAGGTCAAATGAAAAATGGTTGTTGCCAAATATTAATTATATCACGCATAATTATTAACATGGATAATATATGGATAACAGTAATTATTAGCAGGGTATGCCATATGGATACATGGATAAAGTAATTAACAAAAACTGTAAAATGGATGCCAATGAAGAATGAGTATTACCAAATACAAAAGGCTAATTGATTAATTATGCATAATTATTAAGGATGCCATATGGATATAAGTAATAAGTAATTAACTGTAAAATGGGTGTCAATGAAGAATGAGTATCCAAATACAAATATATGATGCTAATTAATTAAAAAGAAATTAACACAGATGCCCAGTAATAAAAGAAAATTAACACATAACAGAATGCTCAATATATAAAAATTAACACAGAATGGGTATACATAATAGATACACATAATGGATACACATAATGGATACCAACAATTAAAAAGAAATTAACACAGAACAGAATGTTCAATATTTAAAAATTAACACAGAATGGATATACATAATGGATACACAGAATGGATACCCAACAATTGAAAAGAAATTAACACAGAACAGAATGTTCAATATTTAAAATAAAAAATAAAAAATTTAATATGGAAGGTAGAATGCTCAGTATTAAGAAAGATACAAATAATAAAATTAACATGTTAAATGATGGTAAAATGATGAACACGATAGTTCATAATTAAAAGCAGTATATCAAACAAGAAGAAAAAAAAAAAAAATCATTAAACAAGAATAAGAATAAAAAGAGGAAAAGAAAAAAAAACTTACCAGCAGGTCTGCCTTCAATGCCAAAGGTTATTCCTTTTTTATCTTCTTTCACTCTTCCCTTCAATGCCAAAGGTTATTCCTTTTTGATCTTCTTTCACTCTTCCCCTCTTTCTAAATCCTCCAATAATCCAAAAAAAAAGATCCCCTGCTTTCTTTTTCCTCTTTCCTTTTTATAGGGCAAGCTCCATTGCTTTTTTTTAGATCACGAGATGGAGTGCAGATTACAGAGAAATAGGAAGAAAGGGAGAGTGGGAGAAAGTGATAGAGTGGGAGAAAGTGGGAGAGTGATGACGAAGAAAAAGGGATGGTTGAGAAAAAATAGGAAGGAAATCAAACCTTTTAGTTTTATTTTTATTATTTATTTTTAAATGTATTTATTATTATTATTATTGTTTTTTTAAATATAAATTTAAGATTCAAATTCAAATTCAAATTCAAATTCAAATTCAAATTTAATTTCTTTTTCTTTTTCTTTTTCTTTATAATAAATAAATATAGGACAAAATACGGTATCTACAGTTTGCCCCCCTTTGTCCATCCTGTAAATATTTAAAGGTGAACAAAGGAAATAGATAAAGTATTTGGCCGATCTTTTTTATTTTAGAGAGAGAAAAAAGAAAAAAAAAAAAAAAAAATCAACCTTAGCTCTAGGACTAGGTTTGATAAAGTGGAAGGACCTGATAGACAGGCTTCGGCCTCAGCTTCATATCTGGGCTCGATTTAACCAAATTTTTTTATATAAAAAAAAACATCAACCTTAGCTCTAGGACTAGGTTTGATAAATGAGAAAGGACCTGATAGACAGGCTTCGGCCTCAGCTTCATATCTGGGCTCGATTTAACCAATTTTTTTTTTTTAAAAAAAAAAAAAAAAAAAAAAACATCAACCTTAGCTCTAGGACTAGGTTTGATAAATGAGAAAGGACCTGATAGACAGGCTTCGGCCTCAGCTTCATATCTGGGCTCGATTTAACCAATTTTTTTTTTTTTAAAAAAAACAACATCAACCTTAGCTCTAGGACTAGATTTGATAAATGAGAAAGGACCTGATAGACAGGCTTCGGCCTCAGCTTCATATCTGGGCTCGATTTAACCAAAATTTTTTTTATAAAAAAAAAAAAAAAAAACATCAACCTTAGCTCTAGGACTAGGTTTGATAAATGAGAAAGACCTGATAGACAGGCTTCGGCCTCAGCTTCATATCTGGGCTCGATTTAACCAAAATTTTTTTTTAAAAAAAACAACATCAACCTTAGCTCTAGGACTAGGTTTGATAAAGTGGACTCATCCTTCTTTTAAAACTATTTGAAATTTAATTTAAATATATTGTGCTTTTCAAAGGAATAAATAGCTCACTACTCCATTTTACCAATACCATTAACAATTTATGAGCATTGTCGTCATAGGATAGAATAAGACATATATCACGAGAATTTTTTAAGCTGTCAAACTCGCCTCTCTTCGTATCAAAACAAATGAATCCAACTGCGATAGATTGTACTATGTTGTAAAAACATAATATTGTTTTAGTTTTGGACTTCACAAAACATGAATCCTTTAGGATGTAGACTTCCAATTACAACAACTCACAATCATAGAGAAATGTGTCTGGACTTGTAAACGCCTACATTTCTTAAGTCTTAACAAGAGAAAATCATGGCTTTTACTTGGTTTGCAAATACAATAAGTCGTACTGAATCTTTATTAATTAACAAATAGATAGAACAAATGGGCTAATGAATAATGGATGTTTACTCTATTTGATGGCATTTAAAAAGGATGAAAGAAAGGATGACAAATAAAGAAGTGTTTGATATATATGATAAGAAATGAAAAGATAACAACGATTCTTGGAATAGGAGTACAAAGAGAGGAGATAAGGGGAAGTTTATACAAATGGAAATAACATTCTAGGAACTAAATGTAAGTTTCCTAGAAATACCCCCGACTTCTTCAACACTACGAAGTTTTCTATGAAAAGGCTCACGCATAGTATCTTCGAACATAATCTGAATTCACCGGATTTTTTAACTCAACACCATCCATATTGGTTAAAAGTAAAGCTCCTCCTGAAAATGCCTTTTTTACCACGAACGGACCTTCATAATTAGGAGTCCATTTTCCTCGATGGTCCTTTAGAAATGGAAGTATCCTTTTTAACACTAAATCTCCTTCTCGAAAACTTCGAGGGTGTACCTTTTTATTGTATGCTCGCATTAGTCTTTTTTGGTAAAGTTGTCCATGACTTAATGCTGTCAAACGTTTTTCTTCAATGAAATTCAACTGCTCATAACGACCTCTTATCCATTCAGCTTCATCTAACTTAGCTTCCATGAGAACTCTCAATGAAGGTATCTCAACTTCTAAAGGTAGGACAGCTTCCATACCATAAACCAAAGAAAATGGTGTTGCCCCTGTTGAAGTACGAACTGATGTGCGATATCCATGCAATGCAAACGGTAGTATTTCATGCCAATCTTTGTATGTTGTTGTCATCTTCTCAATAATTCTTTTAATATTTTTGTTGGCTGCTTCAACTGCCCCATTCATCTTGGGCGATATGGAGTCGAATTTCTGTGATTGATCTTGAATTTCTCACAAAGTTCGTCCATCATTTTGTTATTAAGGTTCTTGGCATTATCTGTAATAATACCCTCTGGTAGACCATAACGACAGATCAACTCTTTTTTGATAAACTTGAGTACCACTCCTCTTGTAACATTGCAGTAAGATGCCGCCTCTATCCATTTAGTGAAGTAATCAATGGCTACAAGAATAAAACGATGACCATTTGAGGCTTTAGGATCAATGGGTCCAATAACATCAATTCCCCACAAAGAAAATGGCCATGGTGCTGACAAGACATGCAATGGAGATGCTGCTGCATGAATCCTATCCATATAAATTTGACACTTTTTACATTCTCTTGCATATTTTATGCAGTCTGATTCCATCGTTGTCCAATAATAACCAGATCTAAGTATTTGTCTGGCCATAGTATGTCCGTTAGCATGTGTTCCACATATTCCTTCATGAATTTCTATCATAATTTGTTTTGCTTCTTCCACATCAACACACCGAAGGAGTACCATATCATGGTTTCTTTTATAAAGAACTTCACCACTTAAGAAAAAGTTCATGGCCAACCTTCTTATTGTGCGTTTGTCATTCTTTGAAGCTCCATATGGATATTCTCTACACTTTATGTATTGCTTGATATCAAAATACCATGGCTTGTTGTCATTTTCAATATTCATGCAATATGCCGGCGCATCTCTTTTCGTAATTTGGATTGGATAAAGCTCATACTCAAGATTAAGATTAAACATGACTGCCAGGGTGGCTAATGCATCTGCCATTCGATTGTCTTCCCTATGAACATGGTCAAATGAAATTTTCTCAAAATTTTGAGATAATTTTGCAATGTATTGGCTATAAGGAACCAATTTAGCATCTCTTGTTTCCCATTCTTCCTTGACTTGATGTATTACTAGCATTGAGTCACCCAAAACTTTCAACTTTTTAACACTCATGTCGATTGCTGCTTGAAGTCCCATAATACAAGCTTCATATTCAGCGATATTGTGAGTGCATTCAAAACATAACTTAGCTGTTAGGGGAAATACCTTTCCTTTTGGGGAAATTAGTACAACTCCAATCCCATGTCCAACTCATTTGAGGCACCATCAAAAAGCATAATCCAAGTCTCATGATCCGTAGCATCATTTTCAACTAAAAATATGTTTTCATCAGGAAAATCAACGCTCATTGGCTCGTAATCTGCTACTGGTTGGGCAGCTAAATGATCAGCAAGCGCACTTCCTTTATTGCTTTTTTAGTAACATAAACAATATCATACTCTGACAACAAAACTTGCCACTTTGCAATTCTACCAGATAATGACGGTTTCTCAAAAATGTATTTTATTGGATCCATTTTTGAAATAAGCCATGTCGTATGATATAACATATATTGCCTCAAACGGTGAGCGGTCCATACCAAAGCACAACAAGTTCGCTCTAACATTGAGTATTTCGACTCATAATCGGTGAATTTTTTGCTTAAATAATAAATAGCATGCTCTTTCTTCCTGATAAGTCATGTTGTCCTAGAACACCACCCATAGAACCTTCTAAAACCGTCAAGTATAGGATTAACGGCCGTCCTGGAGCTGGAGGTATCAATACAGGTGGGCTTTGTAGATATTGCTTAATTTTGTTGAAAGCTTCTTCACAATCCTCATTCCATTTTCCTGGATTATTTTTACGTAAAAGCTTGAAGATTGGTTCGCAAGTTGGGGTCAAATGTGAGATAAATCTGGATATGTAATTCAGTCTTCCAAGAAAGGCTCGAACTTCTTTTTCCGTTTCAGGGGATGGCATGTCCATGATAGCCTTCACTTTATCTGGGTCTACTTTGATCCCTTCTTCACTGACAATGAATCCCAACAGTTTTCCCGAGGTTGCCCCAAATGTACATTTGGATGGATTTAATTTCAATTGATACTTTCTCAACCGATCGAATAATTTTTGAAGTATAGTTGTATGATCTTCATTTGCCTTGGATTTTGCAATCATATCATCAACATACACCTCTATTTCCTTATGCATCATATCATGAAAAAGTGTAACCATTGCTCGCTGATATGTTGCCCCGGCATTTTTCAAACCAAAAGGCATTACTTTGTAGCAAAATGTTCCCCAAAGGGTAATGAATGTTGTTTTTTCTCTATCTTCTTCAGCCATTTTGATTTGATTATATCCTGAGAAACCATCCATGAAGGAGAAAGTTGAATATCCTGCAGTGTTATCCACCAACATGTCGATGTGAGGTAAAGGGAAGTTATCTTTTGGACTAGCTCGATTTAAATCTCTATAGTCCACACACATTCTCACTTTTCCGTCTTTTTTAGGTACTGGAACAATATTTGCCACCCATTCAGGATATTTGGAGACTATGAGGAATCCTGCTTCAATTTGTTTTTGTACTTCCTCTTTCATTTTAATCAATATATCAGGCTTCATTTTACGTAGCTTTTGTCTTACTGGATTGCATTCTGGCTTCAAAGGAACACGATGTACTACAATATCCGTATTTAACCCCGGCATATCCTGATAACTCCAAGCAAAAATATCTGAGTACTCACGTAACAAATTGATTATTTTTTTTCGAGTTTCACTGGTCATTGATGTGCCAATTTTTACCTCTTTTGATTCCTCCTGAGAACCCAAATTGATTACTTCAACTAGCTCTTGGTGAGGACCTAAGACCTTATCTTCTTCTTCTACTAATCTTAACAGTTCTGAGGATATTCTCCCAGCATTTTCATCGTCACTCTCTTTGTCAGATTCCATAGTGTATATTAAGGTATCAAGGGTAGAACTGGAATTACTAACATCTTCGTTCTTATGAATGTTGTCTATGAAAAAGTTTGGACTTTTGTGTTTAATTTGCAAGATGCAAGAAAGAAAGCAGAGAGAAGAAGAAATTAGAAAGAATGAAAGGAAAATGCGAAAATTTCATTAAATAACAAGAAAGAGGAAAAAAAAAGTACATTCCATTTTGTAAAGCAAACAAAATACTGTGGCCTTAAGTAGAACCAACTAGAAAATTAAAACAAATAAAAGTTTAATCATTACTCTTGAAAATCTCCAGAAAATGTAGGTAGGTCTACAACATCCCAATTGTTAAGCTCAAAATTAGGTGGACATGCATAAACTGTTTCATCTTCAAATGATGCTTCTTGTGCCACTGCTGCAATTGATAAACTCTCCATCTTTGTTAACAAACAATGTTTTGAATCAGAGTCACGTGATGAGTAACTTATACCAGCACTCTTGAAAGTATCATATAATGCTGGTATAAATTTTAGACTTGGATCAAACACCATCATCCCTTGCTTTTCCAAACACCTTTTCTTCTTTTCTTTTTGAAGCCTAATTTTATCATATACGTTTGGCATATAACCCAAACCAAATCTCCCTTCATTGCTTGGTGTATTTAGAAGTGTTTCCAAGCTTTGATTCAAACCATATCCTCCACTTCTCATCATCCTTTTTGTCGTAACTTTAGGCATGTGTGACTTTATTACTTCACCTGCAGTTGCTTCCATCATAGTTGCATGAGCAATTTCAAAAGAGCGAAAAGAACACTCTAAAGCTTCTTCTGTTGCCTCCACATATGGGGTTGATATCGGTTTTGTTATCAGAAAATCTTCCTCTCCCATTAAACAAATCATCTTACTCCCAACAATAAATTTCAATTTTTGATGCAATGTAGATGGCACCACTCCTGCAGAGTGAATCCAAGGACGACCTAACAAAAAGCTGTAAGTAGGTGTTATCTCCATTACTTGAAAGACTATATTGAAAGTACATGGGCCAATTTTGATTGGTAATTCAATATCACCAATTACTTCTCTTCGTGATCCATCAAAAGCTCTCACTACCATAGTACTTGATTTGATGTATGACATGTCCACTGGGAGCTTTAATAGTGTAGATTTAGGCATTATATTAAGAGCTGAACCGTTATCCACTAAAACTCTTGCTATAACATAATCCTTGTACTTCACTTGAATATGCAGTGCTTTTATATGGCCTAAACCTTCAGGGGGAATTTCATCATCCGTGAAGACTATAGAATTTGAAGACGTAATGCTTCCAATAATTCCGCTGAACTTTTCCACTGAAATGTCATGTCCAACATGTGCCTTATTCAAAATATCTAATAGCACTTTGCGATGAGGCTCTGAATTTAAAAACAAAGATAATAAAGAAATTCGAGCTGGAGTATTATGCATTTGCTCTATGATCTTATACTCACTTTGTTTTACTATTTTCAAGAATTCGTTTGCTGCCTCATCTGTAACAGGTTTTTTGCATTCTATATCTTTTGCTGTGACAGACATCTCTACATCCTGCTCTTTGTCATGTTCATTCACATTTCTTTTCTCACTTTTCCTCCCTTGCCCCAATGTTAAACTACTTGAAGGAGCTGTTAAATTATCTGGTTTATAACATCTTCCACTTCGAGTTATCCCGCTGATTCCTGTAATATTATCAACTGAAGGACCTGTAATGACTTGGCAATCATACCGCCATGGCACCGCTTTCAAATCCTTAAATTTGAAAGGACTCGGTACTTCGACAATGAGTTGTTTAGGATTGCAAGAACTTGATTTATTACGATTTTCTTGATAAAAGACTGTCAAAGGCCTTGGTAAAAAGGGATTTTCCTTTTTTGCAACTTCACCCATTAATGTACATATTTTATTGTCTTTCATCTCATCTTTTCCTTGTCCTTCGTATACTGTGAGTATCTTCGAATCCATAAATTGTTGTACTTTAGATCTAAATGTACAACATCGTTGGATAGGTGGCCTGCAACTCCTTGATGGAATATACAACGTTTGCCTTCATCGTATCCTTCGTATCTTATATTGGGGTCTAAATACTCCAAACTAACATATCCTGCTTCAAAAAGACCTTCAAAAAGTGTTTCCATAGGCATCCTTATCTCATGAACTTCATTTTTACACTTTCCAACAAAACAATCTATCGCATTCACTTTTGAATTTTCATGATTAGGAAGTGGATTGTTGTTGACATCCGGCTTCTCACCAGCTTTTTTGAAGCTCAACCATCCAGCATTAATTAAAGATTGCACCTTCCTTTTCAAAGCTAAACAATTTTCAGTTGAGTGTCCCACTCCTCCGGCATGATAATCACATCGAGCATTTGGATCATACCATTTTGGATAAGGAGGTTGTATAGGATTTATTGGGATAGGAGCTAACTGTCGATTATGAACTAGCTGAGGTAAAAGCTCTGTATATGTCATAGGAATTGGGTCAAATCGAAATGTTTCTGAGTTGGTCTTGCTACCCTGACCTTGTACAAACGGTCGAGAAAAGTTTGAATTTACAAGTTTTGGGGCTCCAGAGGGAGAGTGGGTTGGTACATAGTTGTTATAAGGGATATGAGTAACATTGCTTATATATGAAGGAAAACTTTGGTCATGTTTTCTTTGGCCAAAAGTTGATTTGTGGTTCCCTAAATTAGGAAAACCAATTGCATGAACCTCACCTTCTTTCTTCTTAGGTGTTGCTCCTTTCTTTAATCCACCATACTCAGCTGAAGTCTCTATTAACCTCCCATGTTTTATCCCATATTCAATTCTTTCACCAATAACAATAATGTCAGAAAAATTGGTTGTAGCATTACCAATCATTCGATCATAGAACGGCGCCCGCAAAGTATTCATAAACATAAATGTCATTTCTTTGTCTGTTAATGGTGGTTGAACCTCTGCGGCTATATCTCTCCATCGTTGAGCATATTCTTTAAAGCTTTCTGAACTTTTCTTCTCCATCCGTTGTAAGTCTAAACGATCTGGAGCCATATCAATATTATGTTTGTATTGCTTTAGAAATGCATCAGCTAAATCCTTCCAAACATGAATGTGTGCATTATCTAATTGAATATACCATCGAGTAGCTGGACCAGTCAAACTGTCCTGAAAGCAATGGATCAACAATTTGTCATTACCAATATGCGCTGCCATCTTTCTACAATACATTATAAGATGACTCCTTGGACACGATGATCCATCATATTTGTCAAATTCGGGAACTTTAAACTTTGTTGGAATGATCAAACCCGGTACTAAACACAACTGTGTTGCATCTATATTTCCATAAACATCAGTCCCTTCAATTGCTCGCAATCTTTCTTCCAAAACATCTAGTTTTTGCTTAGCCGGAGTGTTTTCATTTTGCCCCATGTCTTGAATTTTAGCCTGAGTTTCCAATTGTTCTATATCTGGGACAGGAGGTGGAACATCAAAAAGTGGATTCATAGCAACATAATGTTGAGCGGTTTGAGACTGTGTAGCGTTCATGTGGCGTGGCGTAAATCCTGGGGGATAAATGGGATCATCGGTGTCTTGAACCGGATTACTTGATTGTGCTGTTTCTACGACGACTTTTCCTTTTCCTGCTGAAAGCAATTCCAGTATTTTTGAAACTTGTTCCCCAAGATTATTAATATCTTGTCTCATTTTATCCATGTCTTTATCTTGTTCTTCCATGATTCGACTTCTATACCGTGTATTGTAAGTATGGAGAATTGGAGTAGGACGAGCTATGTTTTTCTTTGATTATTATGAGAACTTTGAAGACCAAAGAGTAAAAGGAAAGAAAAAAAATAATTAAATAAATAAATAATAAATTCAAATACAATAAATCAACACAAAATATAAACTTGGCAAAAAAAAAAAAATGATAATAACAATAATAATGAAATGCAATAACAACAACTTTGTTCATAATAGCAAAATAAACAGCTTAATAAAAACGACCAAAATGTCCAAGTTCTCTGCATATCATCTTTAAGAATCTATTAAGATCATCTGAATGTGGTCGTATTGAGAAAAAATTAATCCTTAAATCAGCTGCCCATTCCGCAAAACCATTTGCTCTTCTAGACACTATTCTGAGAAATCCAATTGTTTGATCTACACGTTCAACTAACGTTTGAAAATCTCTCCTTTGCAAGTCATAATCAACCTTCATTTGCATGTAATCTGTCTTCAATAATTTGTATTCTTGCACTATTCTCTCACTTGAATTTTGAAATGCAGTAAGCTGATGGTGTAAGGAATCAGCATAATTTTTCAGTATCTTATAATCTTCAGAGTGCTCGACCATCTTCACATGTAGGCTATCGACAGTTTGGCGTAGAGAACAATTGTGTACTTCCAAATCTACTATTTGTGCTTCCCGTTTACCAATTGACGATTTCAAATCATTGACAAGCTCGAGATAATATTCCTTCATGTTTTCTAAGTCTTTAATATATTCATCTTGTGATTCTACTGTTGCCTGTAATATTGTCTTTTCATTTTTCAAACTTCTATTCGACTTATTCATTCGCCTCATCTCTTCATCTAACACCTCAAGATTCTTTTCTAATTTATCTTGGTTTTTTAAGAAACTCTTGGTCTTTTCAAGCTCTCTCTGCAAAAAAGTCGCATGATCTATCCATTGGCTCGTCTCTTTTTGAAGTTTCTCATTCTCTTGCTCTAACAGTCGATTTTTCTCCTCTAATTTAGTGATCTTCTCAACCCACTGGTCTGGTTGTTCAGAGCTTGGCTCCTCTACCCTTTCAACTACTCCCTTAAGGTATATATTACATTCTTCCTTCTATTTGTCTGCCACGCCTCATATCCACTAGTAACCCCTTCATAGTGTCCTTTGTCTTTTATCTTCCTCACAGACTTCCATGCACATACTGCTCGATGTTTTTTCCTTTGACAATCTTCATGATCGTATGCAAAATCAGAGTCTTGTAAATTATGAGTTGGTGGTATAAACTGTTTGAGCCAAACTTGACGCAAAACTAACAATGGTGTATAGTTAACACCTCCCCACGGTCCCAACAATGGCACACTATGGAAATCTCCACATCTGTAAATTACTGCTTTCAAAGGCATCCATTGGGCTTTCCATATGACATCTTCAGAACTCAACGTTGAAAAGAAAGACACCCAAGTCTCCTTCTTTGGATATGTTGGGTTCCAAACTGCCATACCAAACTCACTAATTGTGTTTCGCATTAAATTCCATGGGCTACTGAATTCTAACTTTGGACACCTAAACTCTGCCGGAAATTTGATATGGCTGTGTATCCAAATATATAATAAAGGAACACAACAATTCAATTTTCCTGCACCTTTATTTCTACAGAAGTTAAGGGATCGAAAAGTTTCAGCCAATATAGGTATAATAGGATCGACTCCTCGTTCTATTTCAAAGAATAATCTGATCACTTTCCCATCGACATAACCTTCTGCTTTAGGAAAAATCACCGCTCCATAAATGCATAATGCCAAGAGAGCAAGACCTTTGTCTTCATCAATGTACGTCTGTGTCATCATTAATAGATAGTCAAATGGCACATTCTCTTCTCCACCCTTAACTTTTATATGTTTCTGAATTTCAGTGGCATGGACGGTTTCTAAAAATTTTGACAAAGTCCTTTTTGTTGTTTGCTTAGGGTTAAAGAAATAAACAATTTCCCTTTCCTTTCCAGGCATGCTAAGCATAGCTTGATATTCTTCTATGGTTGGCAGTAAATCACATGACCCAAGTGTGAAACAATTATATGCTGGATCCCAAAAATTAATTATGGCTCTTAAAGCAAAATGATTCACCGGTATGTACATCAACTCTGCTATATGTCCATATTTCTTCGAAAAAATGAATCTCCGTTGAGGTGTCAATGCCTCCCAAATCATTTTTAGTTTTGCTAAATCATTTTGTGTAAAAGAGAGCTGACACTTGGATAGTACTGATATTTGAGAAGAATCATTTATGCTATCCCCAAATTTTTGTTGTGTCTCTTCAGCCCATTTAAGAACATCACTTGGCTCATCAAATTTGGATTCATAAGATGAATGCATTGACATATTGGACATTCTGGTACTTAAACAACTGTTTATTTTTTGCACAATATAACAAAAAGATATAGTCAAATCACTTTGCACAATAATAACAAAGTAACAAAACATGAGAAAGAGAAAAAAAAAAGAAAAAAAAGTAAAAAAAAAATAAAATAAATAAATAAATAAATAAAAAAATTAAAAAAATTAAAAAAAAATTAAAAAATTAAAAAAATTAAAAAATTAAAAAAATTAAAAAAATTAAAAAAAAAATTAAAAAAAATTAAAAAATTAAAAAATTAAAAAAATTAAAAAAATTAAAAATTAAAAAATTAAAAAAATAAAAATTAAAAATTAAAAAAATTAAAAAAATTAAAAAAATTAAAAAATTAAAAAAATTAAAAAATTAAAAAAATTAAAAAATTAAAAAAATTAAAAAAATTAAAAAATTAAAAAATTAAAAAAATTAAAAAATAAAAAATTAAAAAAATTAAAAAAATTAAAAAAAATTAAAAAAATTAAAAAAAAATTAAATATAAAATTAAAAAAATGTAAAAAAATGTAGGATAATAATAATAATAATAATGAATAAATAATAATAATAATAATAATAATAATAATAATTAATAACAAAATTAAAAAAATGTAAAAGATGTAAAAAAAAAAATAATAAAATAAGGTTTTCAGGCACTTGTAAGCATTACTTTCCTTGTGGTTGAAATCAAAGACCAAATTTAAAGAAAGAAAAAAAAACAAAATAAAAAATTTGTTTTTTTTTTATACTATGATTAAACCCCATTTTAAAAATAAATAAATAAAAAGGAAATATGTCAAATTTTATAAAAATGTGAAACTTTGTTTTCTTTTTTTTAAAATAATAATAATAATAATAAGACTTTGGATAAAATAAGCTAGATAGAAAAATGACATAGTGTTGGTATCAAAACTTTTAAAAGAAAAAAAAAAGGCCCTCAAATTTATTCTAATGTTATTTAACTAATAACAGAAGAATTAATCTGAGCGAGGATTTTTCATGTGCTTGCACGGGAGTCGAAACCCCTCGAAAGTCAACACTACTTCATCCTCAATTCTAGTCCTATAAGGTTGTAGCCCGGGTAGAGGGCTTGTGAGTGTGTGTAAATGCATGATGACATAAAAATAAGTAATAAAAAAAATAAATAATAAAAAAATAATAATACCAATAACATAGTACAAAATATTACATCTGAATCAAATAAAAACAAATAATTAAGTGAACCAACATATTATAATATAATAATAATAAAAGATAAAATATATGGCTCGACTCTCCAAAATCCCCAGTGGAGTCGCCAAGCTGTCGCGACGTGATCGCTACGCGGAGCGGCCGACCTCCCCGTTTATTTTATTTTAATAAAAAATTTTGGAGTCGCCACCAATCATATTAAGGTGTGATTGGTCACCCAAAAAAGAAAGAAAAAAAAAATGGTCTGCGTACATTCAGAGATTAAGTTCGGGAGTCAGTTATGTGTAGGGAAGGTGTTAGCACCCTACAACACCCAAAAATATGGTTACCCAATTTTATCTTTTAAATTAAATTATAAAGGTTCACAAAATAAAATTTTTATTTAGGTTTTGTTTTAAATGTCCCATGTTTATCAATTCATATCGAAGAAAGTAAAAACTAAGCATGAATTGATGATTATGAGTGGCATAGGAGCCATTAGAAAAATTAAGTTTATTTTGTTTTAAAATATTTTTATTCACCTTAAGAATATTAAGATACCAACACTTGATATTTTAATCTCTATCATAGGTGTTTAATGAAAAATTTCATATATCTAGAATTAATAAATTCATAGAAAATACTACTCAGTCTCATTTAAAAATTGAAATGTGTTAATTTAAAAAAAAATCTATTAATTAAATTTCAAACGGAAAAATTTCATGTATTTATGGATTTTAAATTATAAAATCCATAAAAAAAATACTTTTTCTCCAATTTACATTATTATAAAAAAAAATAATAACAATGACAAAACATTATGAAATTTGAAAAATACTTAGGTGTAATATGCTGAGATAAAAATAAATACATTGATAATATATGCAAAATGTAAAAGATATTAATGTAGGATGCAAGATAATTAATTAATACAACATATGCAACATAATTAATTAATTCAAAATGATGCAAAATAATTGATTAATGCAGGATGCAAAATAATTGATTAATGCATAATTAAACGAGGCCAAATGGATATCAAATAATAATTAACAGTTGAATGCTAAAGTAGGTTTGGCCCAATATACAAATAAATAATATTGCGAATAAATAATCACACCAAATAAATATCAAATAATTATAGCCACATATGCATACTGATTAATTAATACATCATGCAAATAATTAGAATGAGGGAGTGAAAATGTCACATACAAGTTGCTAATTAATTAATAGGTCAAATGAAAAATGGTTGTTTGCCAAATATTAATTATATCACGCATAATTATTAACATGGATAATATATGGATAACAGTAATTATTAGCAGGGTATGCCATATGGATACATGGATAAAGTAATTAAAAAAACTGTAAAATGGATGCCAATGAAGAATGAGTATTACCAAATACAAAAGGCTAATTGATTAATTATGCATAATTATTAAGGATGCCATATGGATATAAGTAATAAGTAATTATGTAAAATGGTGTCAATGAAGAATGAGTATCCAAATACAAATATATGATGCTAATTAATTAAAAAGAAATTAACACAGATGCCCAGTAATAAAAGAAAATTAACACATAACAGAATGCTCAATATATAAAATTAACACAGAATGGGTATACATAATAGATACACATAATGGATACACATAATGGATACCCAACAATTAAAAAGAAATTAACACAGAACAGAATGTTCAATATTTAAAAATTAACACAGAATGGATATACATAATGGATACACAGAATGATACCCAACAATTGAAAAGAAATTAACACAGAACAGAATGTTCAATATTTAAAAATAAAAAATAAAAAATTTAATATGGAAGGTAGAATGCTCAGTATTAAGAAAGATACAAATAATAAAATTAACATGTTAAATGATGGTAAAATGATGAACACGATAGTTCATAATTAAAAGCAGTATATCAAACAAGAAGAAGAAAAAAAAAAATCATTAAACAAGAATAAGAATAAAAAGAGGAAAAAGAAAAAAAAACTTACCAGCAGGTCTGCCTTCAATGCCAAAGGTTATTCCTTTTTTATCTTCTTTCACTCTTCCCTTCAATGCCAAAGGTTATTCCTTTTGATCTTCTTTCACTCTTCCCCTCTTTCTAAATCCTCCAATAATCCAAAAAAAAAGATCCCCCTGCTTTCTTTTTCCTCTTTCCTTTTTATAGGGCAAGCTCCATTGCTTTTTTAGATCACGAGATGGAGTGCAGATTACAGAGAAATAGGAAGAAAGTGGGAGAGTGGGAGAAAGTGATAGAGTGGGAGAAAGTGGGAGAGTGATGACGAAGAAAAAGGATGGTTGAGAAAAAAATAGGAAGGAAATCAAACCTTTTAGTTTTATTTTTATTATTTATTTTTAAATATATTTATTATTATTATTATTGTTTTTTAAATATAAATTTAAGATTCAAATTCAAATTCAAATTCAAATTCAATTCAAATTTAATTTCTTTTCTTTTTCTTTTTTCTTTATAATAAATAAATATAGGACAAAATACGGTATCTACATCTAGAAAAACAAACAATTAACAAATAATCCAAAAATACATAGCACATAGATAGCCAAAAGGCTGGAGCAAACGATTTTCCTTAAAAATAAAAATGAACGTTCCTTGATACGAGTCTATAAAATATTTGTTGGATCATTTACCCAATACAATACAATCATTTTGCCTATCTTTCATAACATATTACTGTCATTTTTAAAACCATCTAGAATGAATAAAGTTTCTTCCATCACAAGATTTTTTCTTTTAGTACTGCTGTTAGCAGTATTTGTAAAAGAAGCTCAGTTGGCAAATGCAGCGACATGCGACCAAATGAGATGAGAGTATGTATGTGGGCATACACTACGTCAACATCGCCATCATCATCTTGTTGTGACATGGTGAGGAAGCATAGATCATGTTATTGTCAATACAAAAAAAATCCAACGTTCCAATCTTATTTACAATCTCCTACCACCAAAAAAATCATCTCTCAATGTGGAACTACCCTCCCCTCTTGCTAGAATAATCACCGATACCCAATTCATTTGATTCAATATGAAATGAAGATGTAATAAAAGAAATTATGAAAGAATAAAGTTATACATTCATATTCTTCGAGCTTCAACATTTTTATTTTTTATACTATGTTAAATAAATAAAAAAAAAAACTAGCTTCTAGCTAATACAATTTTTTTCGTTATGAAAGTCTCGATTAAAATATTTTAATGTAAATACCATGAAAATAGTTTCCTTAAAAAATACGAAGATTGTCACTAAATTATCTTTTACGTGAAGGATTTACATACGTGCTAAAATGTTAAATGAATATTTATAAACTCAGTTACTTGTATGTTTTGAATAAACGGATATGATTTGGATAAACTAATTTGATATGTTTGGTTTGAAGATGGTGATTAATAGTGTCGTGGACCTTAAGTTTTCCAGATTTGATCATGATTTTGCTTTCAAATTATTGCAAATACAAATGTTGATCAACGTTGTACCGTATCAAACCAATGATTTGAAAGCAAAATTTGGTGCGATGTCGGTGCTCAATCGCATATATCGATTGATCCTTAAGGCTAACACAACTTCCCAACTCATGCGTGCAGTCGCAAGAATAATGAATGGAACTAAAGAAAAACATGCTAAAGAATAATGAATGGAACTAAAGGAAAACATGCGCAAAGAAGAAATCAAAGTTTTTGGAAAGAAAGAAGAACCACTCCACCACTTGTACCTCCTAACTCTATATGTAGTGGAGCTAACCAAGATGTCTCTCTCATCCTTTAAGATCGATTGAGATTATAACTTGTTTTTTTGCTTTATGGACACATATGATTTTTAAGAGATGGGATTAGACAACGATTGATTGATGTTTCAGATCTATATTGGTTAATGAATTAAATTTATCATTATAACCATCAAAATAATACCAACTCTAGTAAATTATTAATTATAAATCAGCACAGTGATAGTAATTCCCCACAAAAGTTGCATATAGACAAATGATGATAGCTCGATGAATAAATTCTTTGGATAGAAAAAGATCAATATATCTTAAGCTAGACTTTTTTGACATCAAGCTTCTTTAACTTACACTCTCTTTATAATTTACTTTGAAAACTAGTTTTTTTGCAAAATTAGTGTGCTCCCTCAGTTCGATCTAAACTTACCACTAAGTCTAGTGCTAGGTGTATGATTCGGTAATTTATTTAGGATAAATTTGGACGACGAAATTTGTCTGCCAATAGGTGTTATGAGAACTCAAGTATTCTGGAATTTGGAGTAGCGTTATATAGGGGAAAGAAAATGGAAACCAAACTTTGTGTAGTAAGTGATTAAAGATGTTTAAGTTTTCGGAAAATATTTTTTCTATAAAATATGTATTTCACATAAGTATGTTACAATTTCTTAAGCTATGATGCATGAGACGTAGACCACGTGGTTGTTAGATGATTATGACTTACAAAAGCAAGATATCATCTTAATAGAGGTACTAAGCATTAAAAGCAAAGTATGTCGAGTGTTACGACTGTTTATTTTCTAAGTTTTGTTGTCATGCAAAACATTGGTGTTGTTCATTGTACTAAGTTGACTCCATGTCCACATTTGAGTGAAGGTCATACCAGGTGTTGATGGGTCAACTGCCTATGCCTGGTATCGTAGCTGAATATGGGATACGATCTTTTTTCAAGTTAATTCGCTAGAGCAACTGCTGCTGACTATGGTCCACTTTAATAGTCTAGGTGTTGAGTATGTGTTCAACACTCACGTTTCTAGATTGATGTGGGTAGAGCAATGTTAACAACCAAATAATTAAAATAAGCAAATTAACAACTAACAAATAATAATACTAATTGTCTAGAAAAACAAACAATTAACAAATAATCCAAAAATACATAGCACATAGATAGCCAAAAGGCTGGAGCAAACGATTTTCCTTAAAAATAAAAATGAACGTTCCTTGATACGAGTCTATAAAATATTTGTTGGATCATTTACCCAATACAATACAATCATTTTGCCTATCTTTCATAACATATTACTGTCATTTTTAAAACCATCTAGAATGAATAAAGTTTTCCATCACAAGATTTTTTCTTTTAGTACTGCTGTTAGCAGTATTTGTAAAAGAAGCTCAGTTGGCAAATGCAGCGACATGCGACCCAAATGAGATGAGAGTATGTATGTGGGCATACACTACGTCAACATCGCCATCATCATCTTGTTGTGACATGGTGAGGAAGCATAGATCATGTTATTGTCAATACAAAAAAAATCCAACGTTCCAATCTTATTTACAATCTCCTACCACCAAAAAAATCATCTCTCAATGTGGAACTACCCTCCCCTCTTGCTAGAATAATCACCGATACCCAATTCATTTGATTCAATATGAAATGAAGATGTAATAAAAGAAATTATGAAAGAATAAAGTTATACATTCATATTCTTCGAGCTTCAACATTTTTATTTTTTATACTATGTTAAATAAATAAAAAAAAACTAGCTTCTAGCTAATACATTTTATTTCGTTATGAAAGTCTCGATTAAAATATTTTAATGTAAATACCATGAAAATAGTTTCCTTAAAAAATACGAAGATTGTCACTAAATTATTTTACGTGAAGGATTTACATACGTGCTAAAATGTTAAATGAATATTTATAAACTCAGTTACTTGTATGTTTTGAATAAACGGATATGATTTGGATAAACTAATTTGATATGTTTGGTTTGAAGATGGTGATTAATAGTGTCGTGGACCTTAAGTTTTCCAGATTTGATCATGATTTTGCTTTCAAATTATTGCAAATACAAATGTTGATCAACGTTGTACCGTATCAAACCAATGATTTGAAAGCAAAATTTGGTGCGACGGTGCTCAATCGCATATATCGATTGATCCTTAAGGCTAACACAACTTCCCAACTCATGCGTGCAGTCGCAAGAATAATGAATGGAACTAAAGAAAAACATGCTAAAGAATAATGAATGGAACTAAAGGAAAACATGCGCAAAGAAGAAATCAAAGTTTTTGGAAAGAAAGAAGAACCACTCCACCACTTGTACCTCCTAACTCTATATGTAGTGGAGCTAACCAAGATGTCTCTCTCATCCTTTAAGATCGATTGAGATTATAACTTGTTTTTTGCTTTATGGACACATATGATTTTTAAGAGATGGGATTAGACAACGATTGATTGATGTTTCAGATCTATATTGGTTAATGAATTAAATTTATCATTATAACCATCAAAATAATACCAACTCTAGTAAATTATTAATTATAAATCAGCACAGTGATAGTAATTCCCCACAAAAGTTGCATATAGACAAATGATGATAGCTCGATGAATAAATTCTTTGGATAGAAAAAGATCAATATATCTTAAGCTAGACTTTTTTGACATCAAGCTTCTTTAACTTACACTCTCTTTATAATTTACTTTGAAAACTAGTTTTTTTGCAAAATTAGTGTGCTCCCTCAGTTCGATCTAAACTTACCTAAGTCTAGGCTAGGGTATGATTCGGTAATTTATTTAGGATAAATTTGGACGACGAAATTTGTCTGCCAATAGGTGTTATGAGAACTCAAGTATTCTGGAATTTGGAGTAGGCGTTATATAGGGGAAAGAAAATGGAAACCAAACTTTGTGTAGTAAGTGATTAAAGATGTTTAAGTTTTCGGAAAATATTTTTTCTATAAAATATGTATTTCACATAAGTATGTTACAATTTCTTAAGCTATGATGCATGAGACGTAGACCACGTGGTTGTTAGATGATTATGACTTACAAAAGCAAGATATCATCTTAATAGAGGTACTAAGCATTAAAAGCAAAGTATGTCGAGTGTTACGACTGTTTATTTTCTAAGTTTTGTTGTCATGCAAAACATTGGTGTTGTTCATTGTACTAAGTTGACTCCATGTCCACATTTGAGTGAAGGTCATACCAGGTGTTGATGGGTCAACTGCCTATGCCTGGTATCGTAGCTGAATATGGGATACGATCTTTTTTCAAGTTAATTCGCTAGAGCAACTGCTGCTGACTATGGTCCACTTTAATAGTCTAGGTGTTGAGTATGTGTTCAACACTCACGTTTCTAGATTGATGTGGGTAGAGCAATGTTAACAACCAAATAATTAAAATAAGCAAATTAACAACTAACAAATAATAATACTAATTGTCTAGAAAAACAAACAATTAACAAATAATCCAAAAATACATAGCACATAGATAGCCAAAAGGCTGGAGCAAACGATTTTCCTTAAAAATAAAAATGAACGTTCCTTGATACGAGTCTATAAAATATTTGTTGGATCATTTACCCAATACAATACAATCATTTTGCCTATCTTTCATAACATATTACTGTCATTTTTAAAACCATCTAGAATGAATAAAGTTTCTTCCATCACAAGATTTTTTCTTTTAGTACTGCTGTTAGCAGTATTTGTAAAAGAAGCTCAGTTGGCAAATGCAGCGACATGCGACCCAAATGAGATGAGAGTATGTATGTGGGCATACACTACGTCAACATCGCCATCATCATCTTGTTGTGACATGGTGAGGAAGCATAGATCATGTTATTGTCAATACAAAAAAAATCCAACGTTCCAATCTTATTTACAATCTCCTACCACCAAAAAAATCATCTCTCAATGTGGAACTACCCTCCCCTCTTGCTAGAATAATCACCGATACCCAATTCATTTGATTCAATATGAAATGAAGATGTAATAAAAGAAATTATGAAAGAATAAAGTTATACATTCATATTCTTCGAGCTTCAACATTTTTTTTTTTATACTATGTTAAATAAAAAAAAAAAAAACTAGCTTCTAGCTAATACATTTTATTTCGTTATGAAAGTCTCGATTAAAATATTTTAATGTAAATACCATGAAAATAGTTTCCTTAAAAAATACGAAGATTGTCACTAAATTATCTTTTACGTGAAGGATTTACATACGTGCTAAAATGTTAAATGAATATTTATAAACTCAGTTACTTGTATGTTTTGAATAAACGGATATGATTTGGATAAACTAATTTGATATGTTTGGTTTGAAGATGGTGATTAATAGTGTCGTGGACCTTAAGTTTTCCAGATTTGATCATGATTTTGCTTTCAAATTATTGCAAATACAAATGTTGATCAACGTTGTACCGTATCAAACCAATGATTTGAAAGCAAAATTTGGTGCGATGTCGGTGCTCAATCGCATATATCGATTGATCCTTAAGGCTAACACAACTTCCCAACTCATGCGTGCAGTCGCAAGAATAATGAATGGAACTAAAGAAAAACATGCTAAAGAATAATGAATGGAACTAAAGGAAAACATGCGCAAAGAAGAAATCAAAGTTTTTGGAAAGAAAGAAGAACCACTCCACCACTTGTACCTCCTAACTCTATATGTAGTGGAGCTAACCAAGATGTCTCTCTCATCCTTTAAGATCGATTGAGATTATAACTTGTTTTTTTGCTTTATGGACACATATGATTTTTAAGAGATGGGATTAGACAACGATTGATTGATGTTTCAGATCTATATTGGTTAATGAATTAAATTTATCATTATAACCATCAAAATAATACCAACTCTAGTAAATTATTAATTATAAATCAGCACAGTGATAGTAATTCCCCACAAAAGTTGCATATAGACAAATGATGATAGCTCGATGAATAAATTCTTTGGATAGAAAAAGATCAATATATCTTAAGCTAGACTTTTTTGACATCAAGCTTCTTTAACTTACACTCTCTTTATAATTTACTTTGAAAACTAGTTTTTTTGCAAAATTAGTGTGCTCCCTCAGTTCGATCTAAACTTACCACTAAGTCTAGTGCTAGGTGTATGATTCGGTAATTTATTTAGGATAAATTTGGACGACGAAATTTGTCTGCCAATAGGTGTTATGAGAACTCAAGTATTCTGGAATTTGGAGTAGGCGTTATATAGGGGAAAGAAAATGGAAACCAAACTTTGTGTAGTAAGTGATTAAAGATGTTTAAGTTTTCGGAAAATATTTTTTCTATAAAATATGTATTTCACATAAGTATGTTACAATTTCTTAAGCTATGATGCATGAGACGTAGACCACGTGGTTGTTAGATGATTATGACTTACAAAAGCAAGATATCATCTTAATAGAGGTACTAAGCATTAAAAGCAAAGTATGTCGAGTGTTACGACTGTTTATTTTCTAAGTTTTGTTGTCATGCAAAACATTGGTGTTGTTCATTGTACTAAGTTGACTCCATGTCCACATTTGAGTGAAGGTCATACCAGGTGTTGATGGGTCAACTGCCTATGCCTGGTATCGTAGCTGAATATGGGATACGATCTTTTTTCAAGTTAATTCGCTAGAGCAACTGCTGCTGACTATGGTCCACTTTAATAGTCTAGGTGTTGAGTATGTGTTCAACACTCACGTTTCTAGATTGATGTGGGTAGAGCAATGTTAACAACCAAATAATTAAAATAAGCAAATTAACAACTAACAAATAATAATACTAATTGTCTAGAAAAACAAACAATTAACAAATAATCCAAAAATACATAGCACATAGATAGCCAAAAGGCTGGAGCAAACGATTTTCCTTAAAAATAAAAATGAACGTTCCTTGATACGAGTCTATAAAATATTTGTTGGATCATTTACCCAATACAATACAATCATTTTGCCTATCTTTCATAACATATTACTGTCATTTTTAAAACCATCTAGAATGAATAAAGTTTCTTCCATCACAAGATTTTTTCTTTTAGTACTGCTGTTAGCAGTATTTGTAAAAGAAGCTCAGTTGGCAAATGCAGCGACATGCGACCCAAATGAGATGAGAGTATGTATGTGGGCATACACTACGTCAACATCGCCATCATCATCTTGTTGTGACATGGTGAGGAAGCATAGATCATGTTATTGTCAATACAAAAAAAATCCAACGTTCCAATCTTATTTACAATCTCCTACCACCAAAAAAATCATCTCTCAATGTGGAACTACCCTCCCCTCTTGCTAGAATAATCACCGATACCCAATTCATTTGATTCAATATGAAATGAAGATGTAATAAAAGAAATTATGAAAGAATAAAGTTATACATTCATATTCTTCGAGCTTCAACATTTTTATTTTTTATACTATGTTAAATAAAAAAAAAAAAACTAGCTTCTAGCTAATACATTTTATTTCGTTATGAAAGTCTCGATTAAAATATTTTAATGTAAATACCATGAAAATAGTTTCCTTAAAAAATACGAAGATTGTCACTAAATTATCTTTTACGTGAAGGATTTACATACGTGCTAAAATGTTAAATGAATATTTATAAACTCAGTTACTTGTATGTTTTGAATAAACGGATATGATTTGGATAAACTAATTTGATATGTTTGGTTTGAAGATGGTGATTAATAGTGTCGTGGACCTTAAGTTTTCCAGATTTGATCATGATTTTGCTTTCAAATTATTGCAAATACAAATGTTGATCAACGTTGTACCGTATCAAACCAATGATTTGAAAGCAAAATTTGGTGCGATGTCGGTGCTCAATCGCATATATCGATTGATCCTTAAGGCTAACACAACTTCCCAACTCATGCGTGCAGTCGCAAGAATAATGAATGGAACTAAAGAAAAACATGCTAAAGAATAATGAATGGAACTAAAGGAAAACATGCGCAAAGAAGAAATCAAAGTTTTTGGAAAGAAAGAAGAACCACTCCACCACTTGTACCTCCTAACTCTATATGTAGTGGAGCTAACCAAGATGTCTCTCTCATCCTTTAAGATCGATTGAGATTATAACTTGTTTTTTTGCTTTATGGACACATATGATTTTTAAGAGATGGGATTAGACAACGATTGATTGATGTTTCAGATCTATATTGGTTAATGAATTAAATTTATCATTATAACCATCAAAATAATACCAACTCTAGTAAATTATTAATTATAAATCAGCACAGTGATAGTAATTCCCCACAAAAGTTGCATATAGACAAATGATGATAGCTCGATGAATAAATTCTTTGGATAGAAAAAGATCAATATATCTTAAGCTAGACTTTTTTGACATCAAGCTTCTTTAACTTACACTCTCTTTATAATTTACTTTGAAAACTAGTTTTTTTGCAAAATTAGTGTGCTCCCTCAGTTCGATCTAAACTTACCACTAAGTCTAGTGCTAGGTGTATGATTCGGTAATTTATTTAGGATAAATTTGGACGACGAAATTTGTCTGCCAATAGGTGTTATGAGAACTCAAGTATTCTGGAATTTGGAGTAGGCGTTATATAGGGGAAAGAAAATGGAAACCAAACTTTGTGTAGTAAGTGATTAAAGATGTTTAAGTTTTCGGAAAATATTTTTTCTATAAAATATGTATTTCACATAAGTATGTTACAATTTCTTAAGCTATGATGCATGAGACGTAGACCACGTGGTTGTTAGATGATTATGACTTACAAAAGCAAGATATCATCTTAATAGAGGTACTAAGCATTAAAAGCAAAGTATGTCGAGTGTTACGACTGTTTATTTTCTAAGTTTTGTTGTCATGCAAAACATTGGTGTTGTTCATTGTACTAAGTTGACTCCATGTCCACATTTGAGTGAAGGTCATACCAGGTGTTGATGGGTCAACTGCCTATGCCTGGTATCGTAGCTGAATATGGGATACGATCTTTTTTCAAGTTAATTCGCTAGAGCAACTGCTGCTGACTATGGTCCACTTTAATAGTCTAGGTGTTGAGTATGTGTTCAACACTCACGTTTCTAGATTGATGTGGGTAGAGCAATGTTAACAACCAAATAATTAAAATAAGCAAATTAACAACTAACAAATAATAATACTAATTGTCTAGAAAAACAAACAATTAACAAATAATCCAAAAATACATAGCACATAGATAGCCAAAAGGCTGGAGCAAACGATTTTCCTTAAAAATAAAAATGAACGTTCCTTGATACGAGTCTATAAAATATTTGTTGGATCATTTACCCAATACAATACAATCATTTTGCCTATCTTTCATAACATATTACTGTCATTTTTAAAACCATCTAGAATGAATAAAGTTTCTTCCATCACAAGATTTTTTCTTTTAGTACTGCTGTTAGCAGTATTTGTAAAAGAAGCTCAGTTGGCAAATGCAGCGACATGCGACCCAAATGAGATGAGAGTATGTATGTGGGCATACACTACGTCAACATCGCCATCATCATCTTGTTGTGACATGGTGAGGAAGCATAGATCATGTTATTGTCAATACAAAAAAAATCCAACGTTCCAATCTTATTTACAATCTCCTACCACCAAAAAAATCATCTCTCAATGTGGAACTACCCTCCCCTCTTGCTAGAATAATCACCGATACCCAATTCATTTGATTCAATATGAAATGAAGATGTAATAAAAGAAATTATGAAAGAATAAAGTTATACATTCATATTCTTCGAGCTTCAACATTTTTATTTTTTATACTATGTTAAATAAATAAAAAAAAAACTAGCTTCTAGCTAATACATTTTATTTCGTTATGAAAGTCTCGATTAAAATATTTTAATGTAAATACCATGAAAATAGTTTCCTTAAAAAATACGAAGATTGTCACTAAATTATCTTTTACGTGAAGGATTTACATACGTGCTAAAATGTTAAATGAATATTTATAAACTCAGTTACTTGTATGTTTTGAATAAACGGATATGATTTGGATAAACTAATTTGATATGTTTGGTTTGAAGATGGTGATTAATAGTGTCGTGGACCTTAAGTTTTCCAGATTTGATCATGATTTTGCTTTCAAATTATTGCAAATACAAATGTTGATCAACGTTGTACCGTATCAAACCAATGATTTGAAAGCAAAATTTGGTGCGATGTCGGTGCTCAATCGCATATATCGATTGATCCTTAAGGCTAACACAACTTCCCAACTCATGCGTGCAGTCGCAAGAATAATGAATGGAACTAAAGAAAAACATGCTAAAGAATAATGAATGGAACTAAAGGAAAACATGCGCAAAGAAGAAATCAAAGTTTTTGGAAAGAAAGAAGAACCACTCCACCACTTGTACCTCCTAACTCTATATGTAGTGGAGCTAACCAAGATGTCTCTCTCATCCTTTAAGATCGATTGAGATTATAACTTGTTTTTTTGCTTTATGGACACATATGATTTTTAAGAGATGGGATTAGACAACGATTGATTGATGTTTCAGATCTATATTGGTTAATGAATTAAATTTATCATTATAACCATCAAAATAATACCAACTCTAGTAAATTATTAATTATAAATCAGCACAGTGATAGTAATTCCCCACAAAAGTTGCATATAGACAAATGATGATAGCTCGATGAATAAATTCTTTGGATAGAAAAAGATCAATATATCTTAAGCTAGACTTTTTTGACATCAAGCTTCTTTAACTTACACTCTCTTTATAATTTACTTTGAAAACTAGTTTTTTTGCAAAATTAGTGTGCTCCCTCAGTTCGATCTAAACTTACCACTAAGTCTAGTGCTAGGTGTATGATTCGGTAATTTATTTAGGATAAATTTGGACGACGAAATTTGTCTGCCAATAGGTGTTATGAGAACTCAAGTATTCTGGAATTTGGAGTAGGCGTTATATAGGGGAAAGAAAATGGAAACCAAACTTTGTGTAGTAAGTGATTAAAGATGTTTAAGTTTTCGGAAAATATTTTTTCTATAAAATATGTATTTCACATAAGTATGTTACAATTTCTTAAGCTATGATGCATGAGACGTAGACCACGTGGTTGTTAGATGATTATGACTTACAAAAGCAAGATATCATCTTAATAGAGGTACTAAGCATTAAAAGCAAAGTATGTCGAGTGTTACGACTGTTTATTTTCTAAGTTTTGTTGTCATGCAAAACATTGGTGTTGTTCATTGTACTAAGTTGACTCCATGTCCACATTTGAGTGAAGGTCATACCAGGTGTTGATGGGTCAACTGCCTATGCCTGGTATCGTAGCTGAATATGGGATACGATCTTTTTTCAAGTTAATTCGCTAGAGCAACTGCTGCTGACTATGGTCCACTTTAATAGTCTAGGTGTTGAGTATGTGTTCAACACTCACGTTTCTAGATTGATGTGGGTAGAGCAATGTTAACAACCAAATAATTAAAATAAGCAAATTAACAACTAACAAATAATAATACTAATTGTCTAGAAAAACAAACAATTAACAAATAATCCAAAAATACATAGCACATAGATAGCCAAAAGGCTGGAGCAAACGATTTTCCTTAAAAATAAAAATGAACGTTCCTTGATACGAGTCTATAAAATATTTGTTGGATCATTTATCCCAATACAATACAATCATTTTGCCTATCTTTCATAACATATTACTGTCATTTTTAAAACCATCTAGAATGAATAAAGTTTCTTCCATCACAAGATTTTTTCTTTTAGTACTGCTGTTAGCAGTATTTGTAAAAGAAGCTCAGTTGTGCAAATGCAGCGACATGCGACCCAAATGAGATGAGAGTATGTATGTGGGCATACACTACGTCAACATCGCCATCATCATCTTGTTGTGACATGGTGAGGAAGCATAGATCATGTTATTGTCAATACAAAAAAAATCCAACGTTCCAATCTTATTTACAATCTCCTACCACCAAAAAAATCATCTCTCAATGTGGAACTACCTCCCCTCTTGCTAGAATAATCACCGATACCCAATTCATTTGATTCAATATGAAATGAAGATGTAATAAAAGAAATTATGAAAGAATAAAGTTATACATTCATATTCTTCGAGCTTCAACATTTATTTTTTTATACTATGTTAAATAAAAAAAAAAAAAACAACTAGCTTCTAGATAATACATTTTATTTCGTTATGAAGTCTCGATTAAAATATTTTAATGTAAATACCATGAAAATAGTTTCCTTAAAAAATACGAAGATTGTCACTAAATTATCTTTTACGTGAAGGATTTACATACGTGCTAAATGTTAAATGAATATTTATAAACTCAGTTACTTGTATGTTTTGAATAAACGGATATGATTTGGATAAACTAATTTGATATGTTTGGTTTGAAGATGGTGATTAATAGTGTCGTGGAACTTAAGTTTTCCAGATTTGATCATGATTTGCTTTCAAATTATTGCAAATACAAATGTTGATCAACGTTGTACCGTATCAAACCAATGATTGAAAGCAAATTTGGTGCGATGTCGTGCTCAATCGCATATATCGATTGATCCTTAAGGCTAACACAACTTCCCAACTCATGCGTGCAGTCGCAAGAATAATGAATGGAACTAAAGAAAAACATGCTAAAGAATAATGAATGGAACTAAAGGAAAACATGCGCAAAGAAGAAATCAAAGTTTTTGGAAAGAAAGAAGAACCACTCCACCACTTGTACCTCCTAACTCTATATGTAGTGGAGCTAACCAAGATGTCTCTCTCATCCTTTAAGATCGATTGAGATTATAACTTGTTTTTTTGCTTTATGGACACATATGATTTTTAAGAGATGGATTAGACAACAATTGATTGATGTTTCAGATCTATATTGGTTAATGAATTAAATTTATCATTATAACCATCAAAATAATACCAACTCTAGTAAATTATTAATTATAAATCAGCACAGTGATAGTAATTCCCCACAAAAGTTGCATATTGTAAAGTCCCAAAGGTAAAATATATATATATTATATATTTTTTTTTATTTTTATATATTTTATATATTTTATTTAATATTAATAAAATATATAAAATATAAATTCTTTAATATATATATATATATATATATAATATATATATATATATATATAATATTTATTCTTTTCTTTTCTTTCTTTTCTCTCTTCTCCTTCCTTCCTGTGCGTTCTCCTTCCCGTTCGCAGCAACCGCCGCCCCATCTATTCTCCTTCCGTTCGTGCGCAGCCGCAGCCCAACCGCCGATCCTTTCTCCTCCGTTTTCTTCCCGCCGCAGCCCAGCCGCCCCATCCGTTCGCACAGCAACCGCCTCCGGCCATCTCCATCTTCTCTTCTCCTCTCCGTTCCGTCCAAACCCAGATCCGTCGCTGCAACCGTCAGCCGGTTCGTGAAGTGCCGTACGCGTCACCTTGCAGTAGTCGTCCAGATCTGCATCGCCGTGCCTGTTCCTTTCTCCTCCGTTTTCTTCCCGCCGCGGATCCAAGTCGATCTCTTCCTAAATTACGTGTCCCCTATCAAGTCAACGTTCTTCTGCTCGTTGTAAGACGGAGTTACGATTTGAAGCCGATTTTCTTTTCCAGTTGAGTCGCGATTTGAAGCCGATTTTCTTTTCCAGTTGAGTCGCATTCAGTGTTGCTCTATTTACAGCCGCTTGATTCGTTCTTGATTGTCATTTTTGCCTCGCCGTGAACCATTGGGCTCATATTTGGGTAAGAACAAGTTATGGTTTTTTTTTGTTGGTTCTTGGTTTTTGTTGAATGCTGCCACTGGATTTAATTGTTGGCGAAATGCTTAATTCTTGAAGGTACATCTTGATTCAGTGAGCGAATCCTTGATTTTCCAAAAGGTTGAAGTGGACTTGATTTTCCACTTCTTGGGTAAGTTGTGGAATTTACATATGGGGTAATTTGAATGGTTGAAACTATTTAGAAAGATGTTGATTTTATGATTGATTATGTTTAGGATTTGATTCATTGGATTTAGTAGATTGAAGAAGCTTCCCCAACTTTGAGGTAAGGGACTTTCTACTGGACTCACCTAAAGTTTTTGAGTTGTGTTGGACTGTATGGATGATGATTAAGATGTACATGTTTGGTTGCAGACTAAATGTTTAGTGTATGTTGTATTTGACTGGAAACATATATATACATTGATGTGTGAATTGATGTGGATTGCCGAAAGTATACATGTGAATGACTGAAATTATGCTTATGTGTACATGATGATATTAATAGATTGTGCTGTATAAAGATTGGATGTGAACTAGTGAATTTGTTTCGGTTGGATGTGGATTATACTGAACTGTGGTTTGTGCTGGTGAACTGAGGGGTGTATTGACTGTATAGTTTGATTGACTGACGTATTAGTATATTATTGACAGACATATGACTAAGTGAGATAAGTTGACTGTTAGGACGTTGAGAGAAAGAACTTTATGTTTTGAAGTAACTGAAAGATGGTTGAATGGAATGAGGGGATAAATTGTTAGGTTGTATTGGGATGTTTACCTTGTAGGTGTCCCACGGGATCACCAATTTATTTTGCACCTTCGGAGCATTTGACTGATATGTGTTTCTGCAGAACACTTGACTGATATGTACGTCCCTCGGGGCGTTAGACTGATATGTACGTCCCTCGGGGCGTTAGACTGAATGTGTATCCTACGGGATCACAAGACTGCGACTGTACAGGGTGTCCCAATAGAACTTTAACAATTTATTTTCCCCTGACGAGACCAGTAGAGGGTCTCTTACTGAGTATTTATACTCACCCTTCTTATGTTTAATTTTCAGGCAAAGGAAATAAAGGTGGCAAACCGGCGAGGGGCAGGAAGGAAGCGTGATTGCCATAGGAAATGTGTATTTTGCTTCCGCTTATGATTTCTTTTAAGGTTTAAGATGTACTAAACTTAGTTTACAAACTTTTATTTGTAAATAGTGTTATTTTAAGTTTTCTTGAATATTTGAAAATCAGGCCTGACATAAATGTTTTTAAATTGACTTACGTTTCGTTTGTATCAACAAATTTTTGTTAAAAATTAACGACCTCGACTTACTTAGAAAAGTTGGGTCGTTACAGTTGGTATCAGAGCCTAAGTTTTAGGTTCTGTAGACTGACTTACGATGTAAGTCTATGTTTTTGTGTTCCTATGGCTAACGCGACCCTTCGTCTCTCGTCAGGTATGCTTGATGCTTATATGTATGGTTTATTTGCATGACCTTGCCTAAATTAAACTAGATTGCATGACGATAAAGACTTGCTTATGTTATGATTAAGATTTTGTTAAAGAGTGTTGTTGGTGGATAATAGGAATTATGCCGCCAAGGGAAGTACGTAGAGGAGGTCGTAGAGGCCGAGGTCGTAGAGGCCGAGGTAGAGGAGCAGGAGGCCGAGGTAGAGGAGTAGGTCGTAATCAGCCTACTGAGGGTCAAGCTGAACAGAATTCCTGCTGCACCCGTGACTCACGTTGAGTTTGATGCACTGTCTGCTCACATGGAGCAGAGGTTTACAGAACTTATGACAGCATAGCTCAAAACCAGCAGGCACCTGCAGTCCCACCTGCACCTGTAGTTCCCCCTGCACCAGCAGCCCCTCCTGCACAAGAATTACCTAACCAACTTTCTGCTGAGGCGAAACATTTGAGGGACTTTCGGAAGTATGACCCTCAGACGTTTGATGGGTCACTGGAGGATCCTACTAAAGCTGAAATGTGGTTGTCCTCTGTGGAAACCATATTTAATTACATGAGATGTCCGAGGAGCACAGAGTTCAGTGTGCTGCTTTTCTACTGAGGGACAGAGGCATTATCTGGTGGAGGACTACAATGCGCATGCTAGGTGGAGATGTGAGGCAATTACCTGGGATCAGTTTAAGACTGCTTCTATACCAAGTTTTTCTCGGCTAACCTTAGAGACGCCAAAAGCCAGGAATTCTTGGAGTTGAAGCAAGGATATATGACAGTCGAGGAGTACGACCAGGAGTTTGATATGCTGTCACGTTTTGCCCCTGAGCTTGTTAGTAATGAGCAGGCTAGAGCTGATAGGTTCGTCAAGGGATTGAGAGATGAAATTAGGGGTTTTGTGCGAGCACTAAAGCCCACTACCCAAGCTGAAGCACTGCGTCTGGCAGTGGATATGAGTATTGGGAAGGATGAAAGACAGCCAAGGAGCTTTAATAAGGGATCGTCGTCGGGTCAAAAGAGAAAAGTAGAGCAGAGAACTGTAGGAGTTCCTCAGAGGAACATGAGACCAGGTGATTCTTTTCGCAGTTTCCAGCAGAGTTCTGGCGGTGCAGGAGACACTACTCAAGAGAGGCCAGTATGTAATACGTGTGGGAAACGCCACCTGGGTCGTTGTTTGATGGGAACGAGAGTCTGTTATAAGTGCAAGCAAGAGGGACACATGGCTGATAGGTGTCCCTTGAGATCTACTGGGGCTGGATCGAGCAGTCAGGGAGAGAGACCTCCACAGCGGGGTACAATCTTTGCCACTAATAGATCAGAGGCAGAGAAGGCCGGCACAGTAGTGACAGGTACATTACCAGTATTAGGGCATTTTGCCTTGACCTTGTTTGACTCGGGATCTTCTCATTCATTTATTTCATCGCTTTTTGTGACGCATGCATGCTTAGAGGTGGAACCCTTAGACTATGTTTTGTCAGTGTCTACACCGTCTGGAGAAATTATGTTGTCTAAGGAAAAGATTAAAGCATGTGAAATTGAGATAGCTGGTCGTGTGCTGGACGTAACCTTGTTGGTATTAGATATGCGTGACTTTGATGTAATTTTAGGTATGGATTGGCTAGCTACTAATCATGCTAGTATTGATTGTTCTCGTAAGGAAGTTGTGTTCAGTCCCCCTACTGCATCTAGCTTTAAATTCAAGGGAGTAGGAACAGTAGTACTGCCTAAAGTAATCTCAGCTATGAAAGCTAGTAAACTACTCAGCCAGGGTACTTGGAGTATTTTGGCAAGTGTGGTGGATACTAGGGAAGGTGAGACTTCTTTAACTTCAGAACCTGTGGTAAGAGATACCCAGATGTATTTCCAAAAGATCTTCCAGGACTACCGCCACATAGAGAGGTTGATTTTGCCATTGAGTTGGAGCCAAACACTACTCCTATTTCTAGAGCCCCTTATAGGATGGCTCCTGCTGAGTTGAAAGAACTGAAGGTACAGTTACAGGAATTGCTTGACAAAGGCTTTATTCGACCTAGTGTGTCACCTTGGGGTGCACCAGTATTGTTTGTGAAGAAGAAGGATGGGTCGATGCGTCTTTGCATTGACTATAGAGAGTTGAATAAAGTAACAGTCAAGAACAGATATCCTTTACCCAGAATCGATGATTTGTTCGATCAGTTACAGGGAGCCACGGTGTTCTCTAAGATTGACTTACGGTCAGGTTATCACCAGTTGAGGATTAGAGACCGTGATATTCCTAAGACTGCTTTTCGTTCGAGGTATGGACATTATGAATTCATAGTAATGTCTTTTGGTTTGACTAATGCACCTGCTGTATTTATGGATTTGATGAACAGGGTGTTTAAGGATTTCTTGGACACTTTTGTGATAGTCTTCATTGATGATATTTTGGTTTATTCCAAGACTGAAGCCGAACATGAGGAACACTTACATAAGGTGTTAGAGACTCTTCGAGTCAATAAACTGTATGCTAAGTTCTCGAAGTGCGAATTTTGGTTGAAGCAGGTGGCTTTTCTTGGTCATGTGGTTTCCAGTGAGGGAGTTTCAGTAGACCCTGCAAAGATAGAAGCGGTTACCAGTTGGTCTCGACCCTCTACAGTTAGTGAGGTTCGTAGTTTTCTGGGTTTAGCAGGGTACTACCGGAGGTTTGTGGAGGATTTTTCACGTTTGGCTACTCCTTTGACTCAGTTGACAAGGAAGGGAACTCCGTTTGTTTGGAGTCCAGCTTGTGAGGATAGTTTTCAGAACTTAAAGCAAAGGTTAGTTACTGCACCGGTCCTTACTGTACCAGATGGATCTGGAAGTTTTGTGATTTACAGTGATGCTTCCAAGAAAGGACTGGGTTGTGTTTTGATGCAGAAAGGTAAGGTGGTTGCTTATGCCTCTCGTCAGTTGAAGAGTCACGAGCAGAACTACCCCACACATGATTTGGAGTTGGCAGCAGTGGTTTTTGCATTGAAGATATGGAGACATTACTTGTACGGTGAAAAGATACAAATCTTTACTGACCATAAGAGCCTAAAGTACTTCTTCACTCAGAAGGAGTTGAATATGAGACAGCGAAGGTGGCTCGAGTTGGTAAAAGATTATGACTGTGAGATATTGTACCATCCTGGTAAGGCGAATGTGGTGGCTGATGCTCTTAGTAGAAAAGTATCACATTCGGCAGCACTCATTACTAGACAGGTACCATTGCATCGAGACTTGGAGAGAGCTGAGATTGCAGTGTCTGTGGGGAGAGTCACCTCACAGCTAGCTCAATTAACGGTGCAACCGACTCTGAGGCACAAGATTGTTGATGCTCAGAGTAATGATCCTTATTTGATGGAGAGACGTCGCCTTGTTGAAACAGGGCAGACTGATGAGTTCTCCATATCCTCTGATGGTGGGTTGATGTTTGAGAGACGTTTATGTGTGCCAGCGAACAGTACAGTTAAGATTGACTTACTAGATGAAGCCCATAATTCCCCATTTTCCATGCATCCTGGTAGCACGAAAATGTATCAGGATCTAAAACGATTTTATTGGTGGCGGAATATGAAAAGGGAAGTGGCGGAATTTGTTAGTAAGTGTCTAGTATGTCAGCAAGTTAAGGCACCTAGACAGAAACCAGCAGGTTTGTTACAACCTTAAGTGTGCCAGAGTGGAAGTGGGAGAATGTGTCGATGGATTTTATTTCAGGGCTGCCTAAGACCCTGAAGGGTTTCACAGTGATTCTGGTTGTCATAGACAGGCTTACGAAATCGGCACATTTTGTACCAGGAAAATCCACTTATACTGCTAGTAAGTGGGCAGAGTTGTATTTAACTGAGATTGTGAGACTGCATGGAGTGCCTGTATCGATTGTTTCTGATAGGGATGCACGGTTTACTTCCAAGTTTTGGAAGGGACTTCAGACTGCTATGGGTACGAGATTGGATTTCAGTACAGCCTTTCATCCACAGACTGATGGTCAAACTGAACGTTTGAACCAAGTTTTAGAGGATATGCTACGAGCTTGTGTTCTAGAGTTTCCAGGTAGTTGGGACTCTCATCTACATTTGATGGAGTTTGCTTATAACAACAGTTTCCAGGCTACCATCGGTATGGCACCATTTGAGGCTTTGTATGGCAAATGTTGTAGAACCCCTGTTTGTTGGAGTGAGGTTGGTGAACATAGGTTGATGGGACCTGAATTAGTTCGGTCTACTAATGAGGCTATTCAAAAGATTAGAGCACGTATGCAAACAGCGCAGAGTAGACAGAAGAGTTATGCAGATGTACGGCGAAAAGACCTTAAGTTCGATGTGGGAGAAAAGGTATTCTTGAAGGTAGCACCTATGAAGGGTGTTATGCGTTTTGAGAAGAAAGGAAAGTTAAGTCCTCGTTTTGTTGGACCATTTGAGATCTTAGAGAGGGTTGGTGTTGTGGCGTATCGCTTGGCATTACCACCATCTCTCTCTGCAGTTCATAATGTTTTCCATGTTTCGATGTTGAGGAAGTATGTGGCCGATACATCTCATGTAGTGGACTATGAACCCTTGGAGATTGATGAGCATTTGAGCTATGTAGAACAACCTGTGGAGATTCTGGCTAGAGAGAAATAAAGATGCTTCGTAATAGAAGCATTCCATTAGTAAAGGTTTTGTGGCGGAATCATCGAATTGAAGAGGCGACATGGGAGCGAGAGGAAGAGATGAGGACTCGTTATCCAGAGTTATTTCAGGAGTAAAACTTTCGAGGACGAAAGTTTCTTAAGGAGGGAAGAATGTAATGCCCCAAAGGTGTATATATTATATATGATTTTTGTTTTTTTATTTTATATATATAATATATATATTATATATATATATATATATATATATATATTATTTATATTTAATTTAAATAAAAAGACAAGAAAAAGAAATTTATCTCTCTCTCTCTCTCGCGCGCTGCACAGCCCCCCCCCCCCCCCCGTTCTCTTCTCTTTTCCTTTCTCTTTTCTCTTCTCCTTCCGTCTCCTTCCGTTCGCAGCCAGCAACCGCCGCCCCTTCTTCTCTTTTCTTCCTCTTTCGTTCGACGTCGACGATCAGACCAAGCCGAAAACGAAAACCCATCCCTCTTTTCTTCTTCGGATCTAACCGCCGCGCCCATCCGCCTGTAACCGTCGTGCCTCTCCGCTCACAACCGTCGTGCCTCCCTCGGAAAGCAAATCGTCGTCCAGATCTGCATTGCCGAGCCGTCCAGGTCCTCGCCGCCGCTCGTGCTTCACCTTGTAGTTCGCCGTAACCCAGATCCATCGCTGTCCGATCTCTTCTCCTCGTCCCGCCGTCGCCGCTGCACTCGCCTGAAGTCATCGTCCGTCCTGTTTCGCGAAGCTCCGCCGCTCCACCTGTTATCGACGCCGGCCGACTAGCTACTATTAAAAAAAAAAAATCCAAAACCCTTCTGCCTTCGTTTGCAAAACGTCGCGGCGTGAATTCTGCCTTCTAATCGTGGATTTGACCTCCAAGTTGTGAGTTGATTGGTTATTGTGGATATAGTAATATTGTTCTTGGCTAGTAAGTTTTAAAAACTGGTTAATTGATTTGGGTAATGCTGATTTTAAGGTGATACTGAAGAGGTCGTGCTTAGATATCTAAGTTCCAACGTGAGCTTCATTGGAATTGTTGCTTCATTCTACTTGGAATTTGTCTTATTGAATTTAGCCCGATTGAAAAACTTACATAACCTTGAGGTAAGGGATTTTCTACTGGACTCACCTAAAGTTTTTGAGTTGTGTTGGACTGTATGGATGATGATTAAGATGTACATGTTTGATTGCAGACTAAATGTTTAGTGTATGTTGTATTTGACTGGAAACATATATATATACATTGATGTGTGAATTGATGTGGATTGCCGAAAGTATACATGTGAATGACTGAAATTATGCTTATGTGTACATGATGATATTAATAGATTGTGCTGTATAAAGATTGGATGTGAACTAGTGAATTTGTTTCGGTTGGATGTGGATTATACTGAACTGTGGTTTGTGCTGGTGAACTGAGGGGTGTATTGACTTGACTGTATAGTGGATTGACTGATGTATTAGCATTTTATTGACAGACATATGATTGTAGTAAAATAAGTTGACTGTTAGGATGTTGAAAGAAAGGACTTTGTGATTTGAAGTAACTGAAAGATGGGTTGAATGGAATGAGGGGATAAATTGTTAGGTTGTATTGGGATGTTTACCTTGTAGGTGTCCCACGGGATCACCAATTTATTTTGCACCTTCGGGAGCATTTGACTGATATGTGTTTCTGCAGAACACTTGACTGATATGTACGTCCCTCGGGGCGTTAGACTGATATGTACGTCCCTCGGGGCGTTAGACTGATATGTACGTCCTTCGGGGCGTTAGACTGAATGTGTATCCTACGGGATCACAAGACTGCGACTGTACAGGGTGTCCCAATAGAACTTTAACAATTTATTTTCCCCTGACGAGACCAGTAGAGGGTCTCTTACTGAGTATTGTTATACTCACCCTTCTTATGTTTAATTTTCAGGCAAAGGAAATAAAGGTGGCAAACCGGCGAGGGGCAGGAAGGAAGCGTGATTGCCATAGGAATGTGTTATTTTGCTTCCGCTTATGATTTCTTTTAAGGTTTAAGATGTACTAAAACTTAGTTTACAAACTTTTATTTGTAAATAGTGTTATTTTAAGTTTTCTTGAATATTTGAAAATCAGGCCTGACATATGTTTTGTTTTTAAATTGACTTACGTTTCATTTGTATCAACCAAAGTCTTTTGTAAAAATAATAACGACCTCGACTTACTAGAAAAGTTGGGTCGTTACAGTTGGTATCAGAGCCTAAGTTTTAGGTTCTGTAGACTGACTTACGATGTAAGTCTATGTTTTTGTGTATGGCTAACGCGACCCTTCGTCTCTCGTCAGGTATGCTTGATGCTTATATGTATGGTTTATTTGCATGACCTTGCCTAAATTAAACTAGATTGCATGACGATAAAGACTTGCTTATGTTATATGATTAAGATTTTGTTAAAGAGTGTTGTTGGTGGATAATAGGAATTATGCCGCCAAGGGAAGAAGTACGTAGAGGAGGTCGTAGAGGCCGAGGTAGAGGAGCAGGAGGCCGAGGTAGAGGAGCAGGTCGTAATCAGCCTACTGAGGGTCAAGCTGAACAGCGAATTCCTGCTGCACCCGTGACTCACGTCGAGTTTGATGCACTGTCTGCTCACATGGAGCAGAGGTTTACAGAACTTATGACAGCTATAGCTCAAAACCAGCAGGCACCTGCAGTCCACCTGCACCTGTAGTTCCCCCTGCACCAGCAGCCCCCTCCTGCACAAGAATTACCTAACCAACTTTCTGCTGAGGCGAAACATTTGAGGGACTTTCGGAAGTATGACCCTCAGACGTTTGATGGGTCACTGGAGGATCCTACTAAAGCTGAAATGTGGTTGTCCTCTGTGGAAACCATATTTAATTACATGAGATGTCCGAGGAGCACAGAGTTCAGTGTGCTGCTTTTCTACTGAGGGACAGAGGCATTATCTGGTGGAGGACTACAATGCGCATGCTAGGTGGAGATGTGAGGCAATTACCTGGGATCAGTTTAAGAACTGCTTCTATACCAAGTTTTTCTCGGCTAACCTTAGAGACGCCAAAAGCCAGGAATTCTTGGAGTTGAAGCAAGGATATATGACAGTCGAGGAGTACGACCAGGAGTTTGATATGCTGTCACGTTTTGCCCCTGAGCTTGTTAGTAATGAGCAGGCTAGAGCTGATAGGTTCGTCAAGGGATTGAGAGATGAAATTAGGGGTTTTGTGCGAGCACTAAAGCCCACTACCCAAGCTGAAGCACTGCGTCTGGCAGTGGATATGAGTATTGGGAAGGATGAAAGACAGCCAAGGAGCTTTAATAAGGGATCGTCGTCGGGTCAAAAGAGAAAAGTAGAGCAGAGAACTGTAGGAGTTCCTCAGAGGAACATGAGACCAGGTGATTCTTTTCGCAGTTTCCAGCAGAGTTCTGGCGGTGCAGGAGACACTACTCAGAGAGGCCAGTATGTAATACGTGTGGGAAACGCCACCTGGGTCGTTGTTTGATGGGAACGAGAGTCTGTTATAAGTGCAAGCAAGAGGGACACATGGCTGATAGGTGTCCCTTGAGATCTACTGGGCTGGATCGAGCAGTCAGGGAGAGAGACCTCCACAGCGGGGTACAATCTTTGCCACTAATAGATCAGAGGCAGAGAAGGCCGGCACAGTAGTGACAGGTACATTACCAGTGTTAGGGCATTTTGCCTTGACCTTGTTTGACTCGGGATCTTCTCATTCATTTATTTCATCGCTTTTTGTGACGCATGCATGCTTAGAGGTGGAACCCTTAGACTATGTTTTGTCAGTGTCTACACCGTCTGGAGAAATTATGTTGTCTAAGGAAAAGATTAAAGCATGTGAAATTGAGATAGCTGGTCGTGTGCTGGACGTAACCTTGTTGGTATTAGATATGCGTGACTTTGATGTAATTTTAGGTATGGATTGGCTAGCTACTAATCATGCTAGTATTGATTGTTCTCGTAAGGAAGTTGTGTTCAGTCCCCCTACTGCATCTAGCTTTAAATTCAAGGGGTAGGAACAGTAGTACTGCCTAAAGTAATCTCAGCTATGAAAGCTAGTAAACTACTCAGCCAGGGTACTTGGAGTATTTTGGCAAGTGTGGTGGATACTAGGGAAGGTGAGACTTCTTTAACTTCAGAACCTGTGGTAAGAGACTACCCAGATGTATTTCCAAAAGATCTTCCAGGACTACCGCCACATAGAGAGGTTGATTTTGCCATTGAGTTGGAGCCAAACACTACTCCTATTTCTAGAGCCCCTTATAGGATGGCTCCTACTGAGTTGAAAGAACTGAAGGTACAGTTACAGGAATTGCTTGATAAAGGCTTTATTCGACCTAGTGTGTCACCTTGGGGTGCACCAGTATTGTTTGTGAAGAAGAAGGATGGGTCGATGCGTCTTTGCATTGACTATAGAGAGTTGAATAAAGTAACAGTCAAGAACAGATATCCTTTACCCAGAATCGATGATTTGTTCGATCGGTTACAGGGAGCCACGGTGTTCTCTAAGATTGACTTACGGTCAGGTTATCACCAGTTGAGGATTAGAGACCGTGATATTCCTAAGACTGCTTTTCGTTCGAGGTATGGACATTATGAATTCATAGTAATGTCTTTTGGTTTGACTAATGCACCTGCTGTATTTATGGATTTGATGAACAGGGTGTTTAAGGATTTCTTGGACACTTTTGTGATAGTCTTCATTGATGATATTTTGGTTTATTCCAAGACTGAAGCCGAACATGAGGAACACTTACATAAGGTGTTAGAGACTCTTCGAGTCAATAAACTGTATGCTAAGTTCTCGAAGTGCGAATTTTGGTTGAAGCAGGTGGCTTTTCTTGGTCATGTGGTTTCCAGTGAGGGAGTTTCAGTAGACCCTGCAAAGATAGAAGCGGTTACCAGTTGGTCTCGACCCTCTACAGTTAGTGAGGTTCGTAGTTTTCTGGGTTTAGCAGGGTACTACCGGAGGTTTGTGGAGGATTTTTCACGTTTGGCTACTCCTTTGACTCAGTTGACAAGGAAGGGAACTCCGTTTGTTTGGAGTCCAGCTTGTGAGGATAGTTTTCAGAACTTAAGCAAAGGTTAGTTACTGCACCGGTCCTTACGGTACCAGATGGATCTGGAAGTTTTGTGATTTACAGTGATGCTTCCAAGAAAGGACTGGGTTGTGTTTTGATGCAGAAAGGTAAGGTGGTTGCTTATGCCTCTCGTCAGTTGAAGAGTCACGAGCAGAACTACCCCACACATGATTTGGAGTTGGCAGCAGTGGTTTTTGCATTGAAGATATGGAGACATTACTTGTACGGTGAAAAGATACAAATCTTTACTGACCAAAGAGCCTAAAGTACTTCTTCACTCAGAAGGAGTTGAATATGAGACAGCGAAGGTGGCTCGAGTTGGTAAAAGATTATGACTGTGAGATATTGTACCATCCTGGTAAGGCGAATGTTGTGGCTGATGCTCTTAGTAGAAAAGTATCACATTCGGCAGCACTCATTACTAGACAGGTACCATTGCATCGAGACTTGGAGAGAGCTGAGATTGCAGTGTCTGTGGGGAGAGTCACCTCACAGCTAGCTCAATTAACGGTGCAACCGACTCTGAGGCACAAGATTGTTGATGCTCAGAGTAGTGATCCTTATTTAATGGAGAGACGTCGCCTTGTTGAAACAGGGCAGACTGATGAGTTCTCCATATCCTCTGATGGTGGGTTGATGTTTGAAAGACGTTTATGTGCCAGCGAACAGTACAGTTAAGATTGACTTACTAGATGAAGCCCATAATTCCCCATGTTCCATGCATCCTGGTAGCACGAAAATGTATCAGGATTTAAAACGATTTTACTGGTGGCGGAATATGAAAAGGAAGTGGCGGAATTTGTTAGTAAGTGTCTAGTATGTCAGCAAGTTAAGGCACCTAGACAGAAACCAGCAGGTTTGTTACAACCCTTAAGTGTGCCAGAGTGGAAGTGGGAGAATGTGTCGATGGATTTTATTTCAGGGCTGCCTAAGACCCTGAAGGGTTTTCACAGTGATTCTGGTTGTCATAGACAGGCTTACGAAATCGGCACATTTTATACCAGGAAAATCCACTTATACTGCTAGTAAGTGGGCAGAGTTGTATTTAACTGAGATTGTGAGACTGCATGGAGTGCCTGTATCGATTGTTTCTGATAGGGATGCACGGTTTACTTCCAAGTTTTGGAAGGGACTTCAGACTGCTATGGGTACAAGATTGGATTTCAGTACAGCCTTTCATCCACAGACTGATGGTCAAACTGAACGTTTGAACCAAGTTTTAGAGGATATGCTACGAGCTTGTGTTCTAGAGTTTCCAGGTAGTTGGGACTCTCATCTACATTTAATGGAGTTTGCTTATAACAACAGTTTCCAGGCTACCATCGGTATGGCGCCATTTGAAGCTTTGTATGGTAAATGTTGTAGAACCCCTGTTTGTTGGAGTGAGGTTGGTGAACATAGGTTGATGGGACCTGAATTAGTTCGGTCTACTAATGAGACTATTCAAAAGATTAGAGCACGTATGCAAACAGCGCAGAGTAGACAGAAGAGTTATGCAGATGTACGGCGAAAAGACCTTAAGTTCGATGTGGGAGAAAAGGTATTCTTGAAGGTAGCACCTATGAAGGGTGTTATGCGTTTTGAGAAGAAAGGAAAGTTAAGTCCTCGTTTTGTTGGACCATTTGAGATCTTAGAGAGGGTTGGTGTTGTGGCGTATCGCTTGGCATTACCACCATCTCTCTCTGCAGTTCATAATGTTTTCCATGTTTCGATGTTGAGGAAGTATGTGGCCGATACATCTCATGTAGTGGACTATGAACCCTTGGAGATTGATGAGCATTTGAGCTATGTAGAACAACCTGTGGAGATTCTGGCTAGAGAAATAAAGATGCTTCGTAATAGAAGCATTCCATTAGTAAAGGTTTTGTGGCGGAATCATCGAATTGAAGAGGCGACATGGGAGCGAGAGGAAGAGATGAGGACTCGTTATCCAGAGTTATTTCAGGAGTAAAACTTTCGAGGACGAAAGTTTCTTAAGGAGGGAAGAATGTAATGCCCCAAAGGTGTATATATATATATATATTTGTTTTTATTATATATATATATATATATATATATATATATATATATATATTATATATATATATATTTATTTATATTTAATTTAAATAAAAAGACAAGAAAAAGAAATTTATCTCTCTCTCTCTCTCGCGCGCTGCACAGCCCCCCCCCCCCCCGTTCTCTTCTCTTTTCCTTTCTCTTTTCTCTTCTCCCTTCCGTCTCCTTCCGTTCGCAGCCAGCAACCGCCGCCCCTTCTTCTCTTTTCTTCCTCTTTCGTTCGACGTCGACGATCAGACCAAGCCGAAAACGAAAACCCATCCCTCTTTTCTTCTTCGGATCTAAACCGCCGCGCCCATCCGCCTGTAACCGTCGTGCCTCTCCGCTCACAACCGTCGTGCCTCCCTCGGAAAGCAAATCGTCGTCCAGATCTGCATTGCCGAGCCGTCCAGGTCCTCGCCGCCGCTCGTGCTTCACCTTGTAGTTCGCCGTAACCCAGATCCATCGCTGTCCGATCTCTTCTCCTCGTCCCGCCGTCGCCGCTGCACTCGCCTGAAGTCATCGTCCGTCCTGTTTCGCGAAGCTCCGCCGCTCCACCTGTTATCGACGGCGGCCGACTAGCTCTTATTAAAAAAAAAAAAAATCCAAAACCCTTCTGCCTTCGTTTGCAAAACGTCGCGGCGTGAATTCTGCCTTCTAATCGTGGATTTGACCTCCAAGTTGTGAGTTGATTGGTATTGTGGATATAGTAATATTGTTCTTGGCTAGTAAGTTTTAAAAACTGGTTAATTGATTTGGGTAATGCTGATTTTAAGGTGATACTGAAGAGGTCGTGCTTAGATATCTAAGTTCCAACGTGAGCTTCATTGGAATTGTTGCTTCATTCTACTTGGAATTTGTCTTATTGAATTTAGCCCGATTGAAAAACTTACATAACCTTGAGGTAAGGGATTTTCTACTGGACTCACCTAAAGTTTTTGAGTTGTGTTGGACTGTATGGATGATGATTAAGATGTACATGTTTGATTGCAGACTAAATGTTTAGTGTATGTTGTATTTGACTGGAAACATATTATATACATTGATGTGTGAATTGATGTGGATTGCCGAAAGTATACATGTGAATGACTGAAATTATGCTTATGTGTACATGATGATATTAATAGATTGTGCTGTATAAAGATTGGATGTGAACTAGTGAATTTGTTTCGGTTGGATGTGGATTATACTGAACTGTGGTTTGTGCTGGTGAACTGAGGGGTGTATTGACTTGACTGTATAGTGGATTGACTGATGTATTAGCATTTTATTGACAGACATATGATTGTAGTAAAATAAGTTGACTGTTAGGATGTTGAAAGAAAGGACTTTGTGATTTGAAGTATCTGAAAGATGGGTTGAATGGAATGAGGGGATAAATTGTTAGGTTGTATTGGGATGTTTACCTTGTAGGTGTCCCACGGGATCACCAATTTATTTTGCACCTTCGGGAGCATTTGACTGATATGTGTTTCTGCAGAACACTTGACTGATATGTACGTCCCTCGGGGCGTTAGACTGATATGTACGTCCTTCGGGGCGTTAGACTGAAATGTGTATCCTACGGGATCACAAGACTGCGACTGTACAGGGTGTCCCAATAGAACTTTAACAATTTATTTTCCCCTGACGAGACCAGTAGAGGGTCTCTTACTGAGTATTGTTATACTCACCCTTCTTATGTTTAATTTTCAGGCAAAGGAAATAAAGGTGGCAAACCGGCGAGGGGCAGGAAGCGTGATTGCCATAGGGAATGTGTTATTTTGCTTCCGCTTATGATTTCTTTTAAGGTTTAAGATGTACTAAAACTTCGTTTACAAACTTTTATTTGTAAATAGTGTTATTGTTAAGTTTTCTTGAATATTTGAAAATCAGGCCTGGCATGTTTTGTTTTTAAATTGACTTATGTTTCAATTTGTATCAACCAAAGTCTTTTCTCAAAAATAATAACGACCTCCACTTACTTAGAAAAGTTGGGTCGTTACAGTTGGTATCAGAGCCTAAGTTTTAGGTTCTGTAGACTGACTTACGATGTAAGTCTATGTTTTTGTGTTCCTATGGCTAACGCAACCCTTCGTCTCTCGTCAGGTATGCTTGATGCTTATATGTATGGTTTATTTGCATGACCTTGCCTAAATTAAACTAGATTGCATGACGATAAAGACTTGCTTATGTTTATGATTAAGATTTTGTTAAAGAGTGTTGTTGGTGGATAATAGGAATTATGCCGCCAAGGGAAGAAGTACGTAGAGGAGGTCGTAGAGGCCGAGGTAGAGGAGCAGGAGGCCGAGGTAGAGGAGTAGGTCGTAATCAGCCTACTGAGGGTCAAGCTGAACATCGAATTCCTGCTGCACCCGTGACTCACGTCGAGTTTGATGCACTGTCTGCTCACATGGAGCAGAGGTTTACAGAACTTATGACAGCCATAGCTCAAAACCAGCAGGCACCTGCAGTCCCACCTGCACCTGTAGTTCCCCTGCACAGCAGCCCCTCCTGCACAAGAATTACCTAACCAACTTTCTGCTGAGGCGAAACATTTGAGGGACTTTCGGAAGTATGACCCTCAGACGTTTGATGGGTCACTGGAGGATCCTACTAAAGCTGAAATGTGGTTGTCCTCTGTGGAAACCATATTTAATTACATGAGATGTCCCGAGGAGCACAGAGTTCAGTCTGCTGCTTTTCTACTGAGGGACAGAGGCATTATCTGGTGGAGGACTACAATGCGCATGCTAGGTGGAGATGTGAGGCAAATTACCTGGGATCAGTTTAAGAACTGCTTCTATACCAAGTTTTTCTCGGCTAACCTTAGAGACGCCAAAAGCCAGGAATTCTTGGAGTTGAAGCAAGGATATATGACAGTCGAGGAGTACGACCAGGAGTTTGATATGCTGTCACGTTTTGCCCCTGAGCTTGTTAGTAATGAGCAGGCTAGAGCTGATAGGTTCGTCAAGGATTGAGAGATGAAATTAGGGGTTTTGTGCGAGCACTAAAGCCCACTACCCAAGCTGAAGCACTGCGTCTGGCAGTGGATATGAGTATTGGGAAGGATGAAAGACAGCCAAGGAGCTTTAATAAGGGATCGCCGTCGGTCAAAAGAGAAAAGTAGAGCAGAGAACTGTAGGAGTTCCTCAGAGGAACATGAGACCAGGTGATTCTTTTCGCAGTTTCCAGCAGAGTTCTAGCGGTGCAGGAGACACTACTCAAGAGAGGCCAGTATGTAATACGTGTGGGAAACGCCACCTGGGTCGTTGTTTGATGGGAACGAGAGTCTGTTATAAGTGCAAGCAAGAGGGACACATGGCTGATAGGTGTCCCTTGAGATCTACTGGGGCTGGATCGAGCAGTCAGGGAGAGAGACCTCCACAGCGGGGTACAATCTTTGCCACTAATAGATTAGAGGCAGAGAAGGCCGGCACAGTAGTGACAGGTACATTACCAGTGTTAGGGCATTTTGCCTTGACCTTGTTTGACTCGGGATCTTCTCATTCATTTATTTCATCGCTTTTTGTGACACATGCATGCTTAGAAGTGGAACCCTTAGACTATGTTTTGTCAGTGTCTACACCGTCTGGAGAAATTATGTTGTCTAAGGAAAAGATTAAAGCATGTGAAATTGAGATAGCTGGTCGTGTGCTGGACGTAACCTTGTTGGTATTAGATATGCGTGACTTTGATGTAATTTTAGGTATGGATTGGCTAGCTACTAATCATGCTAGTATTGATTGTTCTCGTAAGGAAGTTGTGTACCTCCTAACTCTATATGTAGTGGAGCTAACTAAGATGTCTCTCTCATCCTTTAAGATCGATTGAGATTATAACTTGTTTTTTTGCTTTATGGACACATATGATTTTTAAGAGATGGGATTAGACAACGATTGATTGATGTTTCAGATCTATATTGGTTAATGAATTAAATTTATCATTATAACCATCAAAATAATACCAACTCTAGTAAATTATTAATTATAAATCAGCACAGTGATAGTAATTCCCCACAAAAGTTGCATATAGACAAATGATGATAGCTCGATGAATAAATTCTTTGGATAGAAAAAGATCAATATATCTTAAGCTAGACTTTTTTGACATCAAGCTTCTTTAACTTACACTCTCTTTATAATTTACTTTGAAAACTAGTTTTTTTGCAAAATTAGTGTGCTCCCTCAGTTCGATCTAAACTTACCACTAAGTCTAGTGCTAGGTGTATGATTCGGTAATTTATTTAGGATAAATTTGGACGACGAAATTTGTCTGCCTATAGGTGTTATGAGAACTCAAGTATTCTGGAATTTGGAGTAGGCGTTATATAGGGGAAAGAAAATGGAAACCAAACTTTGTGTAGTAAGTGATTAAAGATGTTTAAGTTTTCGGAAAATATTTTTTCTATAAAATATGTATTTCACATAAGTATGTTACAATTTCTTAAGCTATGATGCATGAGACGTAGACCACGTGGTTGTTAGATGATTATGACTTATAAAAGCAAGATATCATCTTAATAGAGGTACTAAGCATTAAAAGCAAAGTATGTCGAGTGTTACGACTGTTTATTTTCTAAGTTTTGTTGTCATGCAAAACATTGGTGTTGTTCATTGTACTAAGTTGACTCCATGTCCACATTTGAGTGAAGGTCATACCAGGTGTTGATGGGTCAACTGCCTATGCCTGGTATCGTAGCTGAATATGGGATACGATCTTTTTTCAAGTTAATTCGCTAGAGCAACTGCTGCTGACTATGGTCCACTTTAATAGTCTAGGTGTTGAGTATGTGTTCAACACTCACGTTTCTAGATTGATGTGGGTAGAGCAATGTTAACAACCAAATAATTAAAATAAGCAAATTAACAACTAACAAATAATAATACTAATTGTCTAGAAAAACAAACAATTAACAAATAATCCAAAAATACATAGCACATAGATAGCCAAAAGGCTGGAGCAAACGATTTTCCTTAAAAATAAAAATGAACGTTCCTTGATACGAGTCTATAAAATATTTGTTGGATCATTTACCCAATACAATACAATCATTTTGCCTATCTTTCATAACATATTACTGTCATTTTTAAAACCATCTAGAATGAATAAAGTTTCTTCCATCACAAGATTTTTTCTTTTAGTACTGCTGTTAGCAGTATTTGTAAAAGAAGCTCAGTTGGCAAATGCAGCGACATGCGACCCAAATGAGATGAGAGTATGTATGTGGGCATACACTACGTCAACATCGCCATCATCATCTTGTTGTGACATGGTGAGGAAGCATAGATCATGTTATTGTCAATACAAAAAAAATCCAACGTTCCAATCTTATTTACAATCTCCTACCACCAAAAAAATCATCTCTCAATGTGGAACTACCCTCCCCTCTTGCTAGAATAATCACCGATACCCAATTCATTTGATTCAATATGAAATGAAGATGTAATAAAAGAAATTATGAAAGAATAAAGTTATACATCCATATTCTTCGAGCTTCAACATTTTTATTTTTTATACTATGTTAAATAAATAAAAAAAAAAACTAGCTTCTAGCTAATACATTTTATTTCGTTATGAAAGTCTCGATTAAAATATTTTAATGTAAATACCATGAAAATAGTTTCCTTAAAAAATACGAAGATTGTCACTAAATTATCTTTTACGTGAAGGATTTACATACGTGCTAAAATGTTAAATGAATATTTATAAACTCAGTTACTTGTATGTTTTGAATAAACGGATATGATTTGGATAAACTAATTTGATATGTTTGGTTTGAAGATGGTGATTAATAGTGTCGTGGACCTTAAGTTTTCCAGATTTGATCATGATTTTGCTTTCAAATTATTGCAAATACAAATGTTGATCAACGTTGTACCGTATCAAACCAATGATTTGAAAGCAAAATTTGGTGCGATGTCGGTGCTCAATCGCATATATCGATTGATCCTTAAGGCTAACACAACTTCCCAACTCATGCGTGCAGTCGCAAGAATAATGAATGGAACTAAAGAAAAACATGCTAAAGAATAATGAATGGAACTAAAGGAAAACATGCGCAAAGAAGAAATCAAAGTTTTTGGAAAGAAAGAAGAACCACTCCACCACTTGTACCTCCTAACTCTATATGTAGTGGAGCTAACTGTAACGACCCAACTTTTCTGGGTAAGTCGAGGTCGTTAATTTTTGACAAAAGACTTTGGTTGATACAAATTGAAACATAAGTCAATTTAAAAACAAAACATGTCAGGCCTGATTTTCAAATATTCAAGAAAACTTAACAATAACACTATTTACAAATAAAAGTTTGTAAACTAAGTTTTAGTACATCTTAAACCTTAAAAGAAATCATAAGCGGAAGCAAAATAACACATTTCCTATGGCAATCACGCTTCCTTCCTGCCCCTCGCCGGTTTGCCACCTTTATTTCCTTTGCCTGAAAATTAAACATAAGAAGGGTGAGTATAACAATACTCAGTAAGAGACCCTCTACTGGTCTCGTCAGGGGAAAATAAATTGTTAAAGTTCTATTGGGACACCCTGTACAGTCGCAGTCTTGTGATCCCGTAGGATACACATCTCAGTCTAACGCCCCGAAGGACGTACATATCAGTCTGACGCCCCGAGGGACGTACATATCAGTCAAGTGTTCTGCAGAACACATATCAGTCAAATGTTCCCGAAGGTGCAAAATAAATTGGTGATCCCGTGGGACACCTACAAGGTAATCATCCCAATACAACCTAACAATTTATCCCCTCATTCCATTCAACCCATCTTTCAGATACTTCAAAACATAGAGTTCTTTCTCTCAACGTCCTAACAGTCAACTTATCTCACTTTAGTCATATGTCTCTCAATAATATACTAATACGTCAGTCAATCAAACTATACAGTCAATACACCCCTCAGATCACCAGCACACAGTCATACTTTAGCGTAACGACACCCAATCTAAACGACAATCACAAGATCGCATCTGCATCTCATACAAGCATAATCTACAATTTTCGTCCTGTCCACATCCACCCACATATATATATATTCCATGACAATCACAATATGCATTCAACATTAAGTCTACTTCAATTCATATGCATATATATATTTTCAGTCAATCCACAGTATACATTCAACACCGAATCTACACCCATACGTGTATATACATATGTATCATCTCAACATCTTTACTCAGTCAGAGATAATCATTCAGACATACAATTCACAATCATAAGTGAGTCCAGTAGAAAATCCCTTACCTTCAAATTTGTTAAGCTCCTTAACCACGTTGAAGTCTATGAAGAACGAACCTAAACATTAAGACAATTTCTCAATAATTCTCTTCAACGCATCAGTCATTTAAATTCAACCCAATGTGAATCTTTTTGCAACTTACCGAAATCTTCGCGAAAGAAATCGAGCAGTGGCTTTGCGAAGAGATGACGTGCGACGGAGAGACCGTATACAGATGGCCGGAGAGTCAAGGTGACGCGTACGGCTGCCTCGCGAACTGGCCGATGGTTGCAGCGACGTCCGGCTGGGTTTGGACGGAACGGAGAGGAAAAGAGAAGATGGAGATGGCCGACGGCGGTTGCTGTGCGAACGGATGGGGCGGCTGGCTGCGGTTGGCTGCGGCAGGACGGGAAGAAGAATAGGGAAATGGGTGGGCGGCTGCTAGGGTACCGGAAGGAGAAGAAAAGAAAAATGAGGGAGGGGTTGTGTGCGGCGCTCGCGCGAGAGGAAGAAGGAAGGAAAAATATATTCTTTTCTTTTCTTTTCTTTTTATTTAAATTAAGTATAAAAATATATATATATATATATATAATTAAAAACAAATATATATATATACATACCTTTGGGGCATTACATTCTTCCTCCTTAAGAAACTTTCGTCCTCGAAAGTTTTACTCCTGAAATAACTCTGGATAACGAGTCCTCATCTCTTCCTCTCGCTCCCATGTCGCCTCTTCAATTCGATGATTCCGCCACAAAACCTTTACTAATGGAATGCTTCTATTACGAAGCATCTTTACCTCTCTAGCCAGAATCTCCACAGGTTGTTCTACATAGCTCAAATGCTCATCAATCTCCAAGGGTTCATAGTCCACTACATGAGACGTATCGGCCACATACTTCCTCAACATCGAAACATGAAAAACATTATGAACTGCAGAGAGAGATGGTGGTAATGCCAAGCGATACGCCACAACACCAACCCTCTCTAAGATCTCAAATGGTCCAACAAAACGAGGACTTAACTTTCCTTTCTTCTCAAAACGCATAACACCCTTCATAGGTGCTACCTTCAAGAATACCTTTTCTCCCACATCGAACTTAAGGTCTTTTCGCCGTACATCCGCATAACTCTTCTGTCTACTCTGCGCTGTTTGCATACGTGCTCTAATCTTTTGAATAGCCTCATTAGTAGACCGAACTAATTCAGGTCCCATCAATCTATGTTCACCAACCTCACTCCAACAAACAGGGGTTCTACAACATTTGCCATATAAAGCCTCAAATGGTGCCATACCGATGGTAGCCTGGAAACTGTTGTTATAAGCAAACTCCATCAAATGTAGATGAGAGTCCCAACTACCTGGAAACTCTATAACACAAGCTCGTAGCATATCCTCTAAAACTTGGTTCAAACGTTCAGTTTGACCATCAGTCTGTGGATGAAAGGCTGTACTGAAATCCAATCTCGTACCCATAGCAGTCTGAAGTCCCTTCCAAAACTTGGAAGTAAACCGTGCATCCCTATCAGAAACAATCGATACAGGCACTCCATGCAGTCTCACAATCTCAGTTAAATACAACTCTGCCCACTTACTAGCAGTATAAGTGGATTTTCCTGGTACAAAATGTGCCGATTTTGTAAGCCTGTCTATGACAACCAGAATCACTGTGAAACCCTTCAGGGTCTTAGGCAGCCCTGAAATAAAATCCATCGACACATTCTCCCACTTCCACTCTGGCACACTTAAAGGTTGTAATAAACCTGCTGGTTTCTGTCTAGGTGCCTTAACTTGCTGACATACTAGACACTTACTAACAAATTCCGCCACTTCTCTTTCATATTCCGCCACCAATAAAATCGTTTTAGATCCTGATACATTTTCGTGCTACCAGGATGCATGGAAAATGGGGAATTATGGGCTTCATCTAGTAAGTCAATCTTAACTGTACTGTTCGCTGGCACACATAAACGTCTCTCAAACATCAACCCACCATCAGAGGATATGGAGAACTCATCAGTCTGCCCTGTTTCAACAAGGCGACGTCTCTCCATCAAATAAGGATCATTACTCTGAGCATCAACAATCTTGTGCCTCAGAGTCGGTTGCACCGTTAATTGAGCTAGCTGTGAGGTGACTCTCCCCACAGACACTGCAATCTCAGCTCTCTCCAAGTCTCGATGTAATGGTACCTGTCTAGTAATGAGTGCTGTCAAAATGTGATACTTTTCTACGAAGAGCACCAACTTCCACATTCGCCTTACCTAGATGGTACAAAATCTCACAATCATAGTCATTTACTAACTGAAACCATCTTTGCTATCTCATACTCAACTTCTTTTGAGTGAAGAAGTATTTTATACTCTTTTGGTTAGAAAATATCTATATCTTTTCATCATACATATAGTGCCTTCAAATCATTAATGTAAAAACCACAACTGTCAATTTCATATCATAAGTTGGACAATTTTCCTCATGACTCTTCAACTGACGAGGAGTACAAGCAACTACTTTAACTTGTTGAATCATAATACCTTTTAAGCTTTCCTAAAAGCATCACTATAAATTACGAAACTTTCTGAACCATCATGTACGGTAAGCACGGGAGTTGTACAAGCTTCGGCTTAAGATCCTGAACACTATCCTCATAGGCTTTGTCCCAAACAAACGGAGTCCCTTTTCTTAGTTAACTGAGTCAAAGGAGTAGCTATACGAGAAAATTCTTATATAAACTGTTAGTAATAACCTGCTGAACCCAAAAAGACTACGAACCTCACTGACTATGAAAGGTTGAGGCCAACTGGTAACGACTTCAATCTTTTATGAGATCCACATAAATGTCATCTCTAGATACCACATGGCTTGGAAAGATACTTGGCCTCATTCAAAACTCACATTTTGAAAACTTTGCATACAATTTGTTGACTCGAAGAGCCTCTAAAACCATGTTAAATGCTCCTCATGCGTTGTCTCTATTTTGGAATAAATTAAGATATCGTCAATAAATACAATTATGAAAGTGTCTAAGAGATCGTTAAACACTTTGTTCATCAAGTCGTAAACATTGTTTGAGCATTTGCCCACTCAAAAGACATCATAATGAACTCGTGATGTCCATATCTCGAACGAAAATCTGCCTTAGGAATGTCACTGTTCTCCAATCCTCAACAAGTCATAACCTGAATGTAATTCAATCTTAAAGAACACGGACTTATTGCAGTTGATCAAACAAATCCTCATTCATTGGTAAAAGATATTTATTCTTAACCGACACCTTATTCAACTTTCTACAATCAAAACATAAGTGCATCGACCCATCTTTCTTCTTAATAAACAAAAATTGGTGCACCCCAAGATAACATACTTCGTCGAATGTAGTCCTTGTTAAACATTTCTTTCAATTGCACCTTCAAATCTTTCAACTCTGTTGGGGCCATTTTGTATGAAGCTTTAGATATAGGAACGAGTTTAACTCTATCTCAATAACAAGACCAATTTCTGTTTAGCGCGGTAATCTTAGAAACTCTTCTAGAAAAATATCATAATACTTTTTCACCACTGATTCAAATAACAAAGAAACATCGACTTCTCTGGTGTCTACCACACTAGTCAAATACAACAGGTACCCTGGTCAAGCAACTTACTAACCTTCATAGCTGGGATAACTTTTAGCGAAACGATAGTTCCAACCTCTTTGTACTTGAAACTAGCCTCTGGAGAAGGATTAGAAACTACATTTTCGCTGAACATTTTATGTTTACATGGTTAAACTACATTCCAATTTTCAAACTCCAAACTAGTAACTTTTCATTCACGAGAAACTCAAAATTGTTTCTTAAAGTCACATCAAGACAACCATGCTCATCTTCCTTGTTTCTTTTCCAATACCTCCATTCTAAAACCATTTAATGTGTTTCGTATAAACTTGACAGTGTATTTAGTCCTCTTTAAAACCACCTACATAACTTATTTTTCTTAGATTTCCAATCACAAAACAGACAATTTCGCTAACAACGTCTTACTTTTCTACTACTCGACCACTCCTTTGAACATCTCTACATGGCAACATTTTTCCTAAATTTCACCATTAAATCATAACATTCATGTACTTCTAGTTTAACTTAGGCAAGGTCATATACATAAACCATACATATAAGCATAAAGCATACCTGACGAGAGACGAAGGGTCGCGTTAGCCATAGGAACACAAAAACATAGACTTACATCGTAAGTCAGTCTACAGAACCTAAAACTTAGGCTCTGATACCAACTGTAACGACCCAACTTTTCTGGGTAAGTCGAGGTCGTTAATATATATATATATAAAATTAAAAACAAAATATATATATATATACATACCTTTGGGGCATTACACTAACCAAGATGTCTCTCTCATCCTTTAAGATCGATTGAGATTATAACTTGTTTTTTTGCTTTATGGACACATATGATTTTTAAGAGATGGGATTAGACAACGATTGATTGATGTTTCAGATCTATATTGGTTAATGAATTAAATTTATCATTATAACCATCAAAATAATACCAACTCTAGTAAATTATTAATTATAAATCAGCACAGTGATAGTAATTCCCCACAAAAGTTGCATATAGACAAATGATGATAGCTCGATGAATAAATTCTTTGGATAGAAAAAGATCAATATATCTTAAGCTAGACTTTTTTGACATCAAGCTTCTTTAACTTACACTCTCTTTATAATTTACTTTGAAAACTAGTTTTTTTGCAAAATTAGTGTGCTCCCTCAGTTCGATCTAAACTTACCACTAAGTCTAGTGCTAGGTGTATGATTCGGTAATTTATTTAGGATAAATTTGGACGACGAAATTTGTCTGCCAATAGGTGTTATGAGAACTCAAGTATTCTGGAATTTGGAGTAGGCGTTATATAGGGGAAAGAAAATGGAAACCAAACTTTGTGTAGTAAGTGATTAAAGATGTTTAAGTTTTCGGAAAATATTTTTTCTATAAAATATGTATTTCACATAAGTATGTTACAATTTCTTAAGCTATGATGCATGAGACGTAGACCACGTGGTTGTTAGATGATTATGACTTAAAAGCAAGATATCATCTTAATAGAGGTACTAAGCATTAAAAGCAAAGTATGTCGAGTGTTACGACTGTTTATTTTCTAAGTTTTGTTGTCATGCAAAACATTGGTGTTGTTCATTGTACTAAGTTGACTCCATGTCCACATTTGAGTGAAGGTCATACCAGGTGTTGATGGGTCAACTGCCTATGCCTGGTATCGTAGCTGAATATGGGATACGATCTTTTTTCAAGTTAATTCGCTAGAGCAACTGCTGCTGACTATGGTCCACTTTAATAGTCTAGGTGTTGAGTATGTGTTCAACACTCACGTTTCTAGATTGATGTGGGTAGAGCAATGTTAACAACCAAATAATTAAAATAAGCAAATTAACAACTAACAAATAATAATACTAATTGTCTAGAAAAACAAACAATTAACAAATAATCCAAAAATACATAGCACATAGATAGCCAAAAGGCTGGAGCAAACGATTTTCCTTAAAAATAAAAATGAACGTTCCTTGATACGAGTCTATAAAATATTTGTTGGATCATTTACCCAATACAATACAATCATTTTGCCTATCTTTCATAACATATTACTGTCATTTTTAAAACCATCTAGAATGAATAAAGTTTCTTCCATCACAAGATTTTTTCTTTTAGTACTGCTGTTAGCAGTATTTGTAAAAGAAGCTCAGTTGGCAAATGCAGCGACATGCGACCCAAATGAGATGAGAGTATGTATGTGGGCATACACTACGTCAACATCGCCATCATCATCTTGTTGTGACATGGTGAGGAAGCATAGATCATGTTATTGTCAATACAAAAAAAATCCAACGTTCCAATCTTATTTACAATCTCCTACCACCAAAAAAATCATCTCTCAATGTGGAACTACCCTCCCCTCTTGCTAGAATAATCACCGATACCCAATTCATTTGATTCAATATGAAATGAAGATGTAATAAAAGAAATTATGAAAGAATAAAGTTATACATTCATATTCTTCGAGCTTCAACATTTTTATTTTTTATACTATGTTAAATAATAAAAAAAAAAAAACTAGCTTCTAGCTAATACATTTTATTTCGTTATGAAAGTCTCGATTAAAATATTTTAATGTAAATACCATGAAAATAGTTTCCTTAAAAAATACGAAGATTGTCACTAAATTATCTTTTACGTGAAGGATTTACATACGTGCTAAAATGTTAAATGAATATTTATAAACTCAGTTACTTGTATGTTTTGAATAAACGGATATGATTTGGATAAACTAATTTGATATGTTTGGTTTGAAGATGGTGATTAATAGTGTCGTGGACCTTAAGTTTTCCAGATTTGATCATGATTTTGCTTTCAAATTATTGCAAATACAAATGTTGATCAACGTTGTACCGTATCAAACCAATGATTTGAAAGCAAAATTTGGTGCGATGTCGGTGCTCAATCGCATATATCGATTGATCCTTAAGGCTAACACAACTTCCCAACTCATGCGTGCAGTCGCAAGAATAATGAATGGAACTAAAGAAAAACATGCTAAAGAATAATGAATGGAACTAAAGGAAAACATGCGCAAAGAAGAAATCAAAGTTTTTGGAAAGAAAGAAGAACCACTCCACCACTTGTACCTCCTAACTCTATATGTAGTGGAGCTAACCAAGATGTCTCTCTCATCCTTTAAGATCGATTGAGATTATAACTTGTTTTTTTGCTTTATGGACACATATGATTTTTAAGAGATGGGATTAGACAACGATTGATTGATGTTTCAGATCTATATTGGTTAATGAATTAAATTTATCATTATAACCATCAAAATAATACCAACTCTAGTAAATTATTAATTATAAATCAGCACAGTGATAGTAATTCCCCACAAAAGTTGCATATAGACAAATGATGATAGCTCGATGAATAAATTCTTTGGATAGAAAAAGATCAATATATCTTAAGCTAGACTTTTTTGACATCAAGCTTCTTTAACTTACACTCTCTTTATAATTTACTTTGAAAACTAGTTTTTTTGCAAAATTAGTGTGCTCCCTCAGTTCGATCTAAACTTACCACTAAGTCTAGTGCTAGGTGTATGATTCGGTAATTTATTTAGGATAAATTTGGACGACGAAATTTGTCTGCCAATAGGTGTTATGAGAACTCAAGTATTCTGGAATTTGGAGTAGGCGTTATATAGGGGAAAGAAAATGGAAACCAAACTTTGTGTAGTAAGTGATTAAAGATGTTTAAGTTTTCGGAAAATATTTTTTCTATAAAATATGTATTTCACATAAGTATGTTACAATTTCTTAAGCTATGATGCATGAGACGTAGACCACGTGGTTGTTAGATGATTATGACTTACAAAAGCAAGATATCATCTTAATAGAGGTACTAAGCATTAAAAGCAAAGTATGTCGAGTGTTACGACTGTTTATTTTCTAAGTTTTGTTGTCATGCAAAACATTGGTGTTGTTCATTGTACTAAGTTGACTCCATGTCCACATTTGAGTGAAGGTCATACCAGGTGTTGATGGGTCAACTGCCTATGCCTGGTATCGTAGCTGAATATGGGATACGATCTTTTTTCAAGTTAATTCGCTAGAGCAACTGCTGCTGACTATGGTCCACTTTAATAGTCTAGGTGTTGAGTATGTGTTCAACACTCACGTTTCTAGATTGATGTGGGTAGAGCAATGTTAACAACCAAATAATTAAAATAAGCAAATTAACAACTAACAAATAATAATACTAATTGTCTAGAAAAACAAACAATTAACAAATAATCCAAAAATACATAGCACATAGATAGCCAAAAGGCTGGAGCAAACGATTTTCCTTAAAAATAAAAATGAACGTTCCTTGATACGAGTCTATAAAATATTTGTTGGATCATTTACCCAATACAATACAATCATTTTGCCTATCTTTCATAACATATTACTGTCATTTTTAAAACCATCTAGAATGAATAAAGTTTCTTCCATCACAAGATTTTTTCTTTTAGTACTGCTGTTAGCAGTATTTGTAAAAGAAGCTCAGTTGGCAAATGCAGCGACATGCGACCCAAATGAGATGAGAGTATGTATGTGGGCATACACTACGTCAACATCGCCATCATCATCTTGTTGTGACATGGTGAGGAAGCATAGATCATGTTATTGTCAATACAAAAAAAATCCAACGTTCCAATCTTATTTACAATCTCCTACCACCAAAAAAATCATCTCTCAATGTGGAACTACCCTCCCCTCTTGCTAGAATAATCACCGATACCCAATTCATTTGATTCAATATGAAATGAAGATGTAATAAAAGAAATTATGAAAGAATAAAGTTATACATTCATATTCTTCGAGCTTCAACATTTTTATTTTTTATACTATGTTAAATAAATAAAAAAAAAAACTAGCTTCTAGCTAATACATTTTATTTCGTTATGAAAGTCTCGATTAAAATATTTTAATGTAAATACCATGAAAATAGTTTCCTTAAAAAATACGAAGATTGTCACTAAATTATCTTTTACGTGAAGGATTTACATACGTGCTAAAATGTTAAATGAATATTTATAAACTCAGTTACTTGTATGTTTTGAATAAACGGATATGATTTGGATAAACTAATTTGATATGTTTGGTTTGAAGATGGTGATTAATAGTGTCGTGGACCTTAAGTTTTCCAGATTTGATCATGATTTTGCTTTCAAATTATTGCAAATACAAATGTTGATCAACGTTGTACCGTATCAAACCAATGATTTGAAAGCAAAATTTGGTGCGATGTCGGTGCTCAATCGCATATATCGATTGATCCTTAAGGCTAACACAACTTCCCAACTCATGCGTGCAGTCGCAAGAATAATGAATGGAACTAAAGAAAAACATGCTAAAGAATAATGAATGGAACTAAAGGAAAACATGCGCAAAGAAGAAATCAAAGTTTTTGGAAAGAAAGAAGAACCACTCCACCACTTGTACCTCCTAACTCTATATGTAGTGGAGCTAACCAAGATGTCTCTCTCATCCTTTAAGATCGATTGAGATTATAACTTGTTTTTTTGCTTTATGGACACATATGATTTTTAAGAGATGGGATTAGACAACGATTGATTGATGTTTCAGATCTATATTGGTTAATGAATTAAATTTATCATTATAACCATCAAAATAATACCAACTCTAGTAAATTATTAATTATAAATCAGCACAGTGATAGTAATTCCCCACAAAAGTTGCATATAGACAAATGATGATAGCTCGATGAATAAATTCTTTGGATAGAAAAAGATCAATATATCTTAAGCTAGACTTTTTTGACATCAAGCTTCTTTAACTTACACTCTCTTTATAATTTACTTTGAAAACTAGTTTTTTTGCAAAATTAGTGTGCTCCCTCAGTTCGATCTAAACTTACCACTAAGTCTAGTGCTAGGTGTATGATTCGGTAATTTATTTAGGATAAATTTGGACGACGAAATTTGTCTGCCAATAGGTGTTATGAGAACTCAAGTATTCTGGAATTTGGAGTAGGCGTTATATAGGGGAAAGAAAATGGAAACCAAACTTTGTGTAGTAAGTGATTAAAGATGTTTAAGTTTTCGGAAAATATTTTTTCTATAAAATATGTATTTCACATAAGTATGTTACAATTTCTTAAGCTATGATGCATGAGACGTAGACCACGTGGTTGTTAGATGATTATGACTTACAAAAGCAAGATATCATCTTAATAGAGGTACTAAGCATTAAAAGCAAAGTATGTCGAGTGTTACGACTGTTTATTTTCTAAGTTTTGTTGTCATGCAAAACATTGGTGTTGTTCATTGTACTAAGTTGACTCCATGTCCACATTTGAGTGAAGGTCATACCAGGTGTTGATGGGTCAACTGCCTATGCCTGGTATCGTAGCTGAATATGGGATACGATCTTTTTTCAAGTTAATTCGCTAGAGCAACTGCTGCTGACTATGGTCCACTTTAATAGTCTAGGTGTTGAGTATGTGTTCAACACTCACGTTTCTAGATTGATGTGGGTAGAGCAATGTTAACAACCAAATAATTAAAATAAGCAAATTAACAACTAACAAATAATAATACTAATTGTCTAGAAAAACAAACAATTAACAAATAATCCAAAAATACATAGCACATAGATAGCCAAAAGGCTGGAGCAAACGATTTTCCTTAAAAATAAAAATGAACGTTCCTTGATACGAGTCTATAAAATATTTGTTGGATCATTTACCCAATACAATACAATCATTTTGCCTATCTTTCATAACATATTACTGTCATTTTTAAAACCATCTAGAATGAATAAAGTTTCTTCCATCACAAGATTTTTTCTTTTAGTACTGCTGTTAGCAGTATTTGTAAAAGAAGCTCAGTTGGCAAATGCAGCGACATGCGACCCAAATGAGATGAGAGTATGTATGTGGGCATACACTACGTCAACATCGCCATCATCATCTTGTTGTGACATGGTGAGGAAGCATAGATCATGTTATTGTCAATACAAAAAAAATCCAACGTTCCAATCTTATTTACAATCTCCTACCACCAAAAAAATCATCTCTCAATGTGGAACTACCCTCCCCTCTTGCTAGAATAATCACCGATACCCAATTCATTTGATTCAATATGAAATGAAGATGTAATAAAAGAAATTATGAAAGAATAAAGTTATACATTCATATTCTTCGAGCTTCAACATTTTTATTTTTTATACTATGTTAAATAAATAAAAAAAAAACTAGCTTCTAGCTAATACATTTTATTTCGTTATGAAAGTCTCGATTAAAATATTTTAATGTAAATACCATGAAAATAGTTTCCTTAAAAAATACGAAGATTGTCACTAAATTATCTTTTACGTGAAGGATTTACATACGTGCTAAAATGTTAAATGAATATTTATAAACTCAGTTACTTGTATGTTTTGAATAAACGGATATGATTTGGATAAACTAATTTGATATGTTTGGTTTGAAGATGGTGATTAATAGTGTCGTGGACCTTAAGTTTTCCAGATTTGATCATGATTTTGCTTTCAAATTATTGCAAATACAAATGTTGATCAACGTTGTACCGTATCAAACCAATGATTTGAAAGCAAAATTTGGTGCGATGTCGGTGCTCAATCGCATATATCGATTGATCCTTAAGGCTAACACAACTTCCCAACTCATGCGTGCAGTCGCAAGAATAATGAATGGAACTAAAGAAAAACATGCTAAAGAATAATGAATGGAACTAAAGGAAAACATGCGCAAAGAAGAAATCAAAGTTTTTGGAAAGAAAGAAGAACCACTCCACCACTTGTACCTCCTAACTCTATATGTAGTGGAGCTAACCAAGATGTCTCTCTCATCCTTTAAGATCGATTGAGATTATAACTTGTTTTTTTGCTTTATGGACACATATGATTTTTAAGAGATGGGATTAGACAACGATTGATTGATGTTTCAGATCTATATTGGTTAATGAATTAAATTTATCATTATAACCATCAAAATAATACCAACTCTAGTAAATTATTAATTATAAATCAGCACAGTGATAGTAATTCCCCACAAAAGTTGCATATAGACAAATGATGATAGCTCGATGAATAAATTCTTTGGATAGAAAAAGATCAATATATCTTAAGCTAGACTTTTTTTGACATCAAGCTTCTTTAACTTACACTCTCTTTATAATTTACTTTGAAAACTAGTTTTTTTGCAAAATTAGTGTGCTCCCTCAGTTCGATCTAAACTTACCACTAAGTCTAGTGCTAGGTGTATGATTCGGTAATTTATTTAGGATAAATTTGGACGACGAAATTTGTCTGCCAATAGGTGTTATGAGAACTCAAGTATTCTGGAATTTGGAGTAGGCGTTATATAGGGGAAAGAAAATGGAAACCAAACTTTGTGTAGTAAGTGATTAAAGATGTTTAAGTTTTCGGAAAATATTTTTTCTATAAAATATGTATTTCACATAAGTATGTTACAATTTCTTAAGCTATGATGCATGAGACGTAGACCACGTGGTTGTTAGATGATTATGACTTACAAAAGCAAGATATCATCTTAATAGAGGTACTAAGCATTAAAAGCAAAGTATGTCGAGTGTTACGACTGTTTATTTTCTAAGTTTTGTTGTCATGCAAAACATTGGTGTTGTTCATTGTACTAAGTTGACTCCATGTCCACATTTGAGTGAAGGTCATACCAGGTGTTGATGGGTCAACTGCCTATGCCTGGTATCGTAGCTGAATATGGGATACGATCTTTTTTCAAGTTAATTCGCTAGAGCAACTGCTGCTGACTATGGTCCACTTTAATAGTCTAGGTGTTGAGTATGTGTTCAACACTCACGTTTCTAGATTGATGTGGGTAGAGCAATGTTAACAACCAAATAATTAAAATAAGCAAATTAACAACTAACAAATAATAATACTAATTGTCTAGAAAAACAAACAATTAACAAATAATCCAAAAATACATAGCACATAGATAGCCAAAAGGCTGGAGCAAACGATTTTCCTTAAAAATAAAAATGAACGTTCCTTGATACGAGTCTATAAAATATTTGTTGGATCATTTACCCAATACAATACAATCATTTTGCCTATCTTTCATAACATATTACTGTCATTTTTAAAACCATCTAGAATGAATAAAGTTTCTTCCATCACAAGATTTTTTCTTTTAGTACTGCTGTTAGCAGTATTTGTAAAAGAAGCTCAGTTGGCAAATGCAGCGACATGCGACCCAAATGAGATGAGAGTATGTATGTGGGCATACACTACGTCAACATCGCCATCATCATCTTGTTGTGACATGGTGAGGAAGCATAGATCATGTTATTGTCAATACAAAAAAAATCCAACGTTCCAATCTTATTTACAATCTCCTACCACCAAAAAAATCATCTCTCAATGTGGAACTACCCTCCCCTCTTGCTAGAATAATCACCGATACCCAATTCATTTGATTCAATATGAAATGAAGATGTAATAAAAGAAATTATGAAAGAATAAAGTTATACATTCATATTCTTCGAGCTTCAACATTTTTATTTTTTATACTATGTTAAATAAATAAAAAAAAAAAACTAGCTTCTAGCTAATACATTTTATTTCGTTATGAAAGTCTCGATTAAAATATTTTAATGTAAATACCATGAAAATAGTTTCCTTAAAAAATACGAAGATTGTCACTAAATTATCTTTTACGTGAAGGATTTACATACGTGCTAAAATGTTAAATGAATATTTATAAACTCAGTTACTTGTATGTTTTGAATAAACGGATATGATTTGGATAAACTAATTTGATATGTTTGGTTTGAAGATGGTGATTAATAGTGTCGTGGACCTTAAGTTTTCCAGATTTGATCATGATTTTGCTTTCAAATTATTGCAAATACAAATGTTGATCAACGTTGTACCGTATCAAACCAATGATTTGAAAGCAAAATTTGGTGCGATGTCGGTGCTCAATCGCATATATCGATTGATCCTTAAGGCTAACACAACTTCCCAACTCATGCGTGCAGTCGCAAGAATAATGAATGGAACTAAAGAAAAACATGCTAAAGAATAATGAATGGAACTAAAGGAAAACATGCGCAAAGAAGAAATCAAAGTTTTTGGAAAGAAAGAAGAACCACTCCACCACTTGTACCTCCTAACTCTATATGTAGTGGAGCTAACCAAGATGTCTCTCTCATCCTTTAAGATCGATTGAGATTATAACTTGTTTTTTTGCTTTATGGACACATATGATTTTTAAGAGATGGGATTAGACAACGATTGATTGATGTTTCAGATCTATATTGGTTAATGAATTAAATTTATCATTATAACCATCAAAATAATACCAACTCTAGTAAATTATTAATTATAAATCAGCACAGTGATAGTAATTCCCCACAAAAGTTGCATATAGACAAATGATGATAGCTCGATGAATAAATTCTTTGGATAGAAAAAGATCAATATATCTTAAGCTAGACTTTTTTGACATCAAGCTTCTTTAACTTACACTCTCTTTATAATTTACTTTGAAAACTAGTTTTTTTGCAAAATTAGTGTGCTCCCTCAGTTCGATCTAAACTTACCACTAAGTCTAGTGCTAGGTGTATGATTCGGTAATTTATTTAGGATAAATTTGGACGACGAAATTTGTCTGCCAATAGGTGTTATGAGAACTCAAGTATTCTGGAATTTGGAGTAGGCGTTATATAGGGGAAAGAAAATGGAAACCAAACTTTGTGTAGTAAGTGATTAAAGATGTTTAAGTTTTCGGAAAATATTTTTTCTATAAAATATGTATTTCACATAAGTATGTTACAATTTCTTAAGCTATGATGCATGAGACGTAGACCACGTGGTTGTTAGATGATTATGACTTACAAAAGCAAGATATCATCTTAATAGAGGTACTAAGCATTAAAAGCAAAGTATGTCGAGTGTTACGACTGTTTATTTTCTAAGTTTTGTTGTCATGCAAAACATTGGTGTTGTTCATTGTACTAAGTTGACTCCATGTCCACATTTGAGTGAAGGTCATACCAGGTGTTGATGGGTCAACTGCCTATGCCTGGTATCGTAGCTGAATATGGGATACGATCTTTTTTCAAGTTAATTCGCTAGAGCAACTGCTGCTGACTATGGTCCACTTTAATAGTCTAGGTGTTGAGTATGTGTTCAACACTCACGTTTCTAGATTGATGTGGGTAGAGCAATGTTAACAACCAAATAATTAAAATAAGCAAATTAACAACTAACAAATAATAATACTAATTGTCTAGAAAAACAAACAATTAACAAATAATCCAAAAATACATAGCACATAGATAGCCAAAAGGCTGGAGCAAACGATTTTCCTTAAAAATAAAAATGAACGTTCCTTGATACGAGTCTATAAAAATATTTGTTGGATCATTTACCCAATACAATACAATCATTTTGCCTATCTTTCATAACATATTACTGTCATTTTTAAAACCATCTAGAATGAATAAAGTTTCTTCCATCACAAGATTTTTTCTTTTAGTACTGCTGTTAGCAGTATTTGTAAAAAGAAGCTCAGTTGGCAAATGCAGCGACATGCGACCCAAATGAGATGAGAGTATGTATGTGGGCATACACTACGTCAACATCGCCATCATCATCTTGTTGTGACATGGTGAGGAAGCATAGATCATGTTATTGTCAATACAAAAAAAATCCAACGTTCCAATCTTATTTACAATCTCCTACCACCAAAAAAATCATCTCTCAATGTGGAACTACCCTCCCCTCTTGCTAGAATAATCACCGATACCCAATTCATTTGATTCAATATGAAATGAAGATGTAATAAAAGAAATTATGAAAGAATAAAGTTATACATTCATATTCTTCGAGCTTCAACATTTTTATTTTTTATACTATGTTAAATAAATAAAAAAAAAAACTAGCTTCTAGCTAATACATTTTATTTCGTTATGAAAGTCTCGATTAAAATATTTTAATGTAAATACCATGAAAATAGTTTCCTTAAAAAATACGAAGATTGTCACTAAATTATCTTTTACGTGAAGGATTTACATACGTGCTAAAATGTTAAATGAATATTTATAAACTCAGTTACTTGTATGTTTTGAATAAACGGATATGATTTTTGGATAAACTAATTTGATATGTTTGGTTTGAAGATGGTGATTAATAGTGTCGTGGACCTTAAGTTTTCCAGATTTGATCATGATTTTGCTTTCAAATTATTGCAAATACAAATGTTGATCAACGTTGTACCGTATCAAACCAATGATTTGAAAGCAAAATTTGGTGCGATGTCGGTGCTCAATCGCATATATCGATTGATCCTTAAGGCTAACACAACTTCCCAACTCATGCGTGCAGTCGCAAGAATAATGAATGGAACTAAAGAAAAACATGCTAAAGAATAATGAATGGAACTAAAGGAAAACATGCGCAAAGAAGAAATCAAAGTTTTTGGAAAGAAAGAAGAACCACTCCACCACTTGTACCTCCTAACTCTATATGTAGTGGAGCTAACCAAGATGTCTCTCTCATCCTTTTAAGATCGATTGAGATTATAACTTGTTTTTTTGCTTTATGGACACATATGATTTTTAAGAGATGGGATTAGACAACGATTGATTGATGTTTCAGATCTATATTGGTTAATGAATTAAATTTATCATTATAACCATCAAAATAATACCAACTCTAGTAAATTATTAATTATAAATCAGCACAGTGATAGTAATTCCCCACAAAAGTTGCATATAGACAAATGATGATAGCTCGATGAATAAATTCTTTGGATAGAAAAAGATCAATATATCTTAAGCTAGACTTTTTTGACATCAAGCTTCTTTAACTTACACTCTCTTTATAATTTACTTTGAAAACTAGTTTTTTTGCAAAATTAGTGTGCTCCCTCAGTTCGATCTAAACTTACCACTAAGTCTAGTGCTGAGGTGTATGATTCGGTAATTTATTTAGGATAAATTTGGACGACGAAATTTGTCTGCCAATAGGTGTTATGAGAACTCAAGTATTCTGGAATTTGGAGTAGGCGTTATATAGGGGAAAGAAAATGGAAACCAAACTTTGTGTAGTAAGTGATTAAAGATGTTTAAGTTTTCGGAAAATATTTTTTCTATAAAATATGTATTTCACATAAGTATGTTACAATTTCTTAAGCTATGATGCATGAGACGTAGACCACGTGGTTGTTAGATGATTATGACTTACAAAAGCAAGATATCATCTTAATAGAGGTACTAAGCATTAAAAGCAAAGTATGTCGAGTGTTACGACTGTTTATTTTCTAAGTTTTGTTGTCATGCAAAACATTGGTGTTGTTCATTGTACTAAGTTGACTCCATGTCCACATTTGAGTGAAGGTCATACCAGGTGTTGATGGGTCAACTGCCTATGCCTGGTATCGTAGCTGAATATGGGATACGATCTTTTTTCAAGTTAATTCGCTAGAGCAACTGCTGCTGACTATGGTCCACTTTAATAGTCTAGGTGTTGAGTATGTGTTCAACACTCACGTTTCTAGATTGATGTGGGTAGAGCAATGTTAACAACCAAATAATTAAAATAAGCAAATTAACAACTAACAAATAATAATACTAATTGTCTAGAAAAACAAACAATTAACAAATAATCCAAAAATACATAGCACATAGATAGCCAAAAGGCTGGAGCAAACGATTTTCCTTAAAAATAAAAATGAACGTTCCTTGATACGAGTCTATAAAATATTTGTTGGATCATTTACCCAATACAATACAATCATTTTGCCTATCTTTCATAACATATTACTGTCATTTTTAAAACCATCTAGAATGAATAAAGTTTCTTCCATCACAAGATTTTTTCTTTTAGTACTGCTGTTAGCAGTATTTGTAAAAGAAGCTCAGTTGGCAAATGCAGCGACATGCGACCCAAATGAGATGAGAGTATGTATGTGGGCATACACTACGTCAACATCGCCATCATCATCTTGTTGTGACATGGTGAGGAAGCATAGATCATGTTATTGTCAATACAAAAAAAATCCAACGTTCCAATCTTATTTACAATCTCCTACCACCAAAAAAATCATCTCTCAATGTGGAACTACCCTCCCCTCTTGCTAGAATAATCACCGATACCCAATTCATTTGATTCAATATGAAATGAAGATGTAATAAAAGAAATTATGAAAGAATAAAGTTATACATTCATATTCTTCGAGCTTCAACATTTTTATTTTTTATACTATGTTAAATAAATAAAAAAAAAAACTAGCTTCTAGCTAATACATTTTATTTCGTTATGAAAGTCTCGATTAAAATATTTTAATGTAAATACCATGAAAATAGTTTCCTTAAAAAATACGAAGATTGTCACTAAATTATCTTTTACGTGAAGGATTTACATACGTGCTAAAATGTTAAATGAATATTTATAAACTCAGTTACTTGTATGTTTTGAATAAACGGATATGATTTGGATAAACTAATTTGATATGTTTGGTTTGAAGATGGTGATTAATAGTGTCGTGGACCTTAAGTTTTCCAGATTTGATCATGATTTTGCTTTCAAATTATTGCAAATACAAATGTTGATCAACGTTGTACCGTATCAAACCAATGATTTGAAAGCAAAATTTGGTGCGATGTCGGTGCTCAATCGCATATATCGATTGATCCTTAAGGCTAACACAACTTCCCAACTCATGCGTGCAGTCGCAAGAATAATGAATGGAACTAAAGAAAAACATGCTAAAGAATAATGAATGGAACTAAAGGAAAACATGCGCAAAGAAGAAATCAAAGTTTTTGGAAAGAAAGAAGAACCACTCCACCACTTGTACCTCCTAACTCTATATGTAGTGGAGCTAACCAAGATGTCTCTCTCATCCTTTAAGATCGATTGAGATTATAACTTGTTTTTTTGCTTTATGGACACATATGATTTTTAAGAGATGGGATTAGACAACGATTGATTGATGTTTCAGATCTATATTGGTTAATGAATTAAATTTATCATTATAACCATCAAAATAATACCAACTCTAGTAAATTATTAATTATAAATCAGCACAGTGATAGTAATTCCCCACAAAAGTTGCATATAGACAAATGATGATAGCTCGATGAATAAATTCTTTGGATAGAAAAAGATCAATATATCTTAAGCTAGACTTTTTTGACATCAAGCTTCTTTAACTTACACTCTCTTTATAATTTACTTTGAAAACTAGTTTTTTTGCAAAATTAGTGTGCTCCCTCAGTTCGATCTAAACTTACCACTAAGTCTAGTGCTAGGTGTATGATTCGGTAATTTATTTAGGATAAATTTGGACGACGAAATTTGTCTGCCAATAGGTGTTATGAGAACTCAAGTATTCTGGAATTTGGAGTAGGCGTTATATAGGGGAAAGAAAATGGAAACCAAACTTTGTGTAGTAAGTGATTAAAGATGTTTAAGTTTTCGGAAAATATTTTTTCTATAAAATATGTATTTCACATAAGTATGTTACAATTTCTTAAGCTATGATGCATGAGACGTAGACCACGTGGTTGTTAGATGATTATGACTTACAAAAGCAAGATATCATCTTAATAGAGGTACTAAGCATTAAAAGCAAAGTATGTCGAGTGTTACGACTGTTTATTTTCTAAGTTTTGTTGTCATGCAAAACATTGGTGTTGTTCATTGTACTAAGTTGTTGACTCCATGTCCACATTTGAGTGAAGGTCATACCAGGTGTTGATGGGTCAACTGCCTATGCCTGGTATCGTAGCTGAATATGGGATACGATCTTTTTTCAAGTTAATTCGCTAGAGCAACTGCTGCTGACTATGGTCCACTTTAATAGTCTAGGTGTTGAGTATGTGTTCAACACTCACGTTTCTAGATTGATGTGGGTAGAGCAATGTTAACAACCAAATAATTAAAATAAGCAAATTAACAACTAACAAATAATAATACTAATTGTCTAGAAAAACAAACAATTAACAAATAATCCAAAAATACATAGCACATAGATAGCCAAAAGGCTGGAGCAAACGATTTTCCTTAAAAATAAAAATGAACGTTCCTTGATACGAGTCTATAAAATATTTGTTGGATCATTTACCCAATACAATACAATCATTTTGCCTATCTTTCATAACATATTACTGTCATTTTTAAAACCATCTAGAATGAATAAAGTTTCTTCCATCACAAGATTTTTTCTTTTAGTACTGCTGTTAGCAGTATTTGTAAAAGAAGCTCAGTTGGCAAATGCAGCGACATGCGACCCAAATGAGATGAGAGTATGTATGTGGGCATACACTACGTCAACATCGCCATCATCATCTTGTTGTGACATGGTGAGGAAGCATAGATCATGTTATTGTCAATACAAAAAAAATCCAACGTTCCAATCTTATTTACAATCTCCTACCACCAAAAAAATCATCTCTCAATGTGGAACTACCCTCCCCTCTTGCTAGAATAATCACCGATACCCAATTCATTTGATTCAATATGAAATGAAGATGTAATAAAAGAAATTATGAAAGAATAAAGTTATACATTCATATTCTTCGAGCTTCAACATTTTTATTTTTTATACTATGTTAAATAAATAAAAAAAAAAACTAGCTTCTAGCTAATACATTTTATTTCGTTATGAAAAGTCTCGATTAAAATATTTTAATGTAAATACCATGAAAATAGTTTCCTTAAAAAATACGAAGATTGTCACTAAATTATCTTTTACGTGAAGGATTTACATACGTGCTAAAATGTTAAATGAATATTTATAAACTCAGTTACTTGTATGTTTTGAATAAACGGATATGATTTGGATAAACTAATTTGATATGTTTGGTTTGAAGATGGTGATTAATAGTGTCGTGGACCTTAAGTTTTCCAGATTTGATCATGATTTTGCTTTCAAATTATTGCAAATACAAATGTTGATCAACGTTGTACCGTATCAAACCAATGATTTGAAAGCAAAATTTGGTGCGATGTCGGTGCTCAATCGCATATATCGATTGATCCTTAAGGCTAACACAACTTCCCAACTCATGCGTGCAGTCGCAAGAATAATGAATGGAACTAAAGAAAAACATGCTAAAGAATAATGAATGGAACTAAAGGAAAACATGCGCAAAGAAGAAATCAAAGTTTTTGGAAAGAAAGAAGAACCACTCCACCACTTGTACCTCCTAACTCTATATGTAGTGGAGCTAACCAAGATGTCTCTCTCATCCTTTAAGATCGATTGAGATTATAACTTGTTTTTTTGCTTTATGGACACATATGATTTTTAAGAGATGGGATTAGACAACGATTGATTGATGTTTCAGATCTATATTGGTTAATGAATTAAATTTATCATTATAACCATCAAAATAATACCAACTCTAGTAAATTATTAATTATAAATCAGCACAGTGATAGTAATTCCCCACAAAAGTTGCATATAGACAAATGATGATAGCTCGATGAATAAATTCTTTGGATAGAAAAAGATCAATATATCTTAAGCTAGACTTTTTTGACATCAAGCTTCTTTAACTTACACTCTCTTTATAATTTACTTTGAAAACTAGTTTTTTTGCAAAATTAGTGTGCTCCCTCAGTTCGATCTAAACTTACCACTAAGTCTAGTGCTAGGTGTATGATTCGGTAATTTATTTAGGATAAATTTGGACGACGAAATTTGTCTGCCAATAGGTGTTATGAGAACTCAAGTATTCTGGAATTTGGAGTAGGCGTTATATAGGGGAAAGAAAATGGAAACCAAACTTTGTGTAGTAAGTGATTAAAGATGTTTAAGTTTTCGGAAAATATTTTTTCTATAAAAATATGTATTTCACATAAGTAGTATGTTACAATTTCTTAAGCTATGATGCATGAGACGTAGACCACGTGGTTGTTAGATGATTATGACTTATAAAAGCAAGATATCATCTTAATAGAGGTACTAAGCATTAAAAGCAAAGTATGTCGAGTGTTACGACTGTTTATTTTCTAAGTTTTGTTGTCATGCAAAACATTGGTGTTGTTCATTGTACTAAGTTGACTCCATGTCCACATTTGAGTGAAGGTCATACCAGGTGTTGATGGGTCAACTGCCTATGCCTGGTATCGTAGCTGAATATGGGATACGATCTTTTTTCAAGTTAATTCGCTAGAGCAACTGCTGCTGACTATGGTCCACTTTAATAGTCTAGGTGTTGAGTATGTGTTCAACACTCACGTTTCTAGATTGATGTGGGTAGAGCAATGTTAACAACCAAATAATTAAAATAAGCAAATTAACAACTAACAAATAATAATACTAATTGTCTAGAAAAACAAACAATTAACAAATAATCCAAAAATACATAGCACATAGATAGCCAAAAGGCTGGAGCAAACGATTTTCCTTAAAAAATAAAAATGAACGTTCCTTGATACGAGTCTATAAAATATTTGTTGGATCATTTACCCAATACAATACAATCATTTTGCCTATCTTTCATAACATATTACTGTCATTTTTAAAACCATCTAGAATGAATAAAGTTTCTTCCATCACAAGATTTTTTCTTTTAGTACTGCTGTTAGCAGTATTTGTAAAAGAAGCTCAGTTGGCAAATGCAGCGACATGCGACCCAAATGAGATGAGAGTATGTATGTGGGCATACACTACGTCAACATCGCCATCATCATCTTGTTGTGACATGGTGAGGAAGCATAGATCATGTTATTGTCAATACAAAAAAAATCCAACGTTCCAATCTTATTTACAATCTCCTACCACCAAAAAAATCATCTCTCAATGTGGAACTACCCTCCCCTCTTGCTAGAATAATCACCGATACCCAATTCATTTGATTCAATATGAAATGAAGATGTAATAAAAGAAATTATGAAAGAATAAAGTTATACATTCATATTCTTCGAGCTTCAACATTTTTATTTTTTATACTATGTTAAATAAATAAAATAAAAAAACTAGCTTCTAGCTAATACATTTTATTTCGTTATGAAAGTCTCGATTAAAATATTTTAATGTAAATACCATGAAAATAGTTTCCTTAAAAAATACGAAGATTGTCACTAAATTATCTTTTACGTGAAGGATTTACATACGTGCTAAAATGTTAAATGAATATTTATAAACTCAGTTACTTGTATGTTTTGAATAAACGGATATGATTTGGATAAACTAATTTGATATGTTTGGTTTGAAGATGGTGATTAATAGTGTCGTGGACCTTAAGTTTTCCAGATTTGATCATGATTTTGCTTTCAAATTATTGCAAATACAAATGTTGATCAACGTTGTACCGTATCAAACCAATGATTTGAAAGCAAAATTTGGTGCGATGTCGGTGCTCAATCGCATATATCGATTGATCCTTAAGGCTAACACAACTTCCCAACTCATGCGTGCAGTCGCAAGAATAATGAATGGAACTAAAGAAAAACATGCTAAAGAATAATGAATGGAACTAAAGGAAAACATGCGCAAAGAAGAAATCAAAGTTTTTGGAAAGAAAGAAGAACCACTCCACCACTTGTACCTCCTAACTCTATATGTAGTGGAGCTAACCAAGATGTCTCTCTCATCCTTTAAGATCGATTGAGATTATAACTTGTTTTTTTTGCTTTATGGACACATATGATTTTTAAGAGATGGGATTAGACAACGATTGATTGATGTTTCAGATCTATATTGGTTAATGAATTAAATTTATCATTATAACCATCAAAATAATACCAACTCTAGTAAATTATTAATTATAAATCAGCACAGTGATAGTAATTCCCCACAAAAGTTGCATATAGACAAATGATGATAGCTCGATGAATAAATTCTTTGGATAGAAAAAGATCAATATATCTTAAGCTAGACTTTTTTGACATCAAGCTTCTTTAACTTACACTCTCTTTATAATTTACTTTGAAAACTAGTTTTTTTTGCAAAATTAGTGTGCTCCCTTAGTTCGATCTAAACTTACCACTAAGTCTAGTGCTAGGTGTATGATTCGGTAATTTATTTAGGATAAATTTGGACGACGAAATTTGTCTGCCAATAGGTGTTATGAGAACTCAAGTATTCTGGAATTTGGAGTAGGCGTTATATAGGGGAAAGAAAATGGAAACCAAACTTTGTGTAGTAAGTGATTAAAGATGTTTAAGTTTTCGGAAAATATTTTTTCTATAAAATATGTATTTCACATAAGTATGTTACAATTTCTTAAGCTATGATGCATGAGACGTAGACCACGTGGTTGTTAGATGATTATGACTTACAAAAGCAAGATATCATCTTAATAGAGGTACTAAGCATTAAAAGCAAAGTATGTCGAGTGTTACGACTGTTTATTTTCTAAGTTTTGTTGTCATGCAAAACATTGGTGTTGTTCATTGTACTAAGTTGACTCCATGTCCACATTTGAGTGAAGGTCATACCAGGTGTTGATGGGTCAACTGCCTATGCCTGGTATCGTAGCTGAATATGGGATACGATCTTTTTTCAAGTTAATTCGCTAGAGCAACTGCTGCTGACTATGGTCCACTTTAATAGTCTAGGTGTTGAGTATGTGTTCAACACTCACGTTTCTAGATTGATGTGGGTAGAGCAATGTTAACAACCAAATAATTAAAATAAGCAAATTAACAACTAACAAATAATAATACTAATTGTCTAGAAAAACAAACAATTAACAAATAATCCAAAAATACATAGCACATAGATAGCCAAAAGGCTGGAGCAAACGATTTTCCTTAAAAATAAAAATGAACGTTCCTTGATACGAGTCTATAAAATATTTGTTGGATCATTTACCCAATACAATACAATCATTTTGCCTATCTTTCATAACATATTACTGTCATTTTTAAAACCATCTAGAATGAATAAAGTTTCTTCCATCACAAGATTTTTTCTTTTAGTACTGCTGTTAGCAGTATTTGTAAAAGAAGCTCAGTTGGCAAATGCAGCGACATGCGACCCAAATGAGATGAGAGTATGTATGTGGGCATACACTACGTCAACATCGCCATCATCATCTTGTTGTGACATGGTGAGGAAGCATAGATCATGTTATTGTCAATACAAAAAAAATCCAACGTTCCAATCTTATTTACAATCTCCTACCACCAAAAAAATCATCTCTCAATGTGGAACTACCCTCCCCTCTTGCTAGAATAATCACCGATACCCAATTCATTTGATTCAATATGAAATGAAGATGTAATAAAAGAAATTATGAAAGAATAAAGTTATACATTCATATTCTTCGAGCTTCATCATTTTTATTTTTTATACTATGTTAAATAAATAAATAAAAACTAGCTTCTAGTTAATACATTTTATTTCGTTATGAAAGTCTCGATTAAAATATTTTAATGTAAATACCATGAAACTTCCTTAACAAATACGAAGATTGTCACTAAATTATCTTTTACGTGAAGGATTTACGTACGTGCTAAAATGTTAAATGAATATTTATAAATTCACTTACTTGTACTCTTGAACAAAATAAAACAATTTTAATATGGTTTTGATTACCAACCTATTCCACGACGACGGTATAGGAAAAAATTTATCAATCAAGTGCTTCGTACAATTTACAATTAATATTGACTTATGCATATAAAACACCCTTATTCTTAATGATTGATGGAAAAGAGTTAATTTGAGTGATGGTCACTTCAATTTGAATGTTAGCATACTTTTACCAAAACTAGAAATAATAATGAAGATTTTATTTTTCAAGGCTAATTGCCACCCAATTAATTCGGAGAATGTTCAAATACACCTTGTCTCGCAAAGAGCTTAAAATAGACCAACCAACCACAATCGCGGTTTTGGATGTGTTTTTTCTTGTATTATTTTTCTTTTTTCTCTTTTTCCTTTTCCTTCTCCTTTTCATCTCTTCTATTTTTTTGTTGTGAATTTCACTAATCTTCTGTCGTCATTCCAAAACCCTTACTAATCAAATGTACTTATGTTCTAATGAACCAACTACCATTTATATGCAATGTAGTCATAATGAACCAACTACCATTTATATGCAATGTAGTGTGAGTGTGGCACGAGTCAACCCTACACTTTCTCAAATTTTATTTCTAGGTATGACCCCATGGATTTGGTTGAAAATCATAATGATATTAAGAAGGTTTTATGTTTTTCTCTCATGAATTGCATCAATCGTTTGATTGAATGTTACTTCTATTGTAAAACCCTGAACTCTAAGGTAATTGATTTTAACCAGATTGCTCTATTTTTTAGAATTTTAAATTTTGTTGAGTGTTATTTTATTTCTTAAGGCTTGGAACAGAAATTTAATTATTGGGAAAGAAAAGAAGTGAAGGATGAAAATGTAATAATAATAATAATAATAATATAATGTTATTATTGTTAATTAATAATTTATAAAAAAAAAAGGAAATTAAAAATTCTCTCTCTTCCTCTCTCTCGTGCGTGACCCTTCCCCGTCTTCTTCCTTCTTTTTTTTTCCTCTTCTTCTCCTACTTCATCCCCATACCCTAGCCTCCATAGCCTCCCCCATCTTTCTTTTTCTTTTTCCTTTTCTTTTCCTTTCAGATCTGCAGCCGACCGCCGATCGTCTCGGTCTTCCATTGAAGCTAAACGTCGTCGTCGTCGTCGGTTGGTGTCGTCGGCATCGCGTTCCCTCTCACCTTGCCATTCGTCCGGCTACGTTTGCGCCAGTCTCCATTCGTGAAGTCCAGCCGCCGCGTGACCCTCTGCCCAGCCCCCGCGTGATCCCCTGCCTTTCAGCCGCCACGTGACTCCCTGCCTTCCAACAGTGTGTTCCAAGTCGGCTCATACTCCAATATTTCTTGCAATCTTGTTTCGTTTTGGTTCGTCTATCGTGGCCTCTGTTTCATCGTAAACCGACAAAGTGTTGTTGGTAAAAATAATAATAATAATAATAAGTTGTGGGTTCGTAGTTGTTTCATTAATTCAAGTATTATTGTTGGGTAATTGTTCAATTGTTGTTCAATCATTTAAGGTATTGAAGGTAGCGTTTAAATCCCTTGGACGCACAACACATTTTAGATCTTGGTTGAAGTTCGATTTTGCTAATACTCAAGTAAGTGTAGGAGTTTCATTGAGGAAATTAAATCAGAGAAAGTTTATGAAAATAATCGAATTTCTTATGGTTATGATTAGGATTTTTTTTCTCGTGGACCTTAGTCGATTAAGGAGCTTCCCTAACTGGAGGTATTTTTTCTGGTGGGTTGTTGTTTGGTTGAATATATGATTTATGGTTATGGTTGTTTTTCTGTGGATTGGGGAAAGGACCTGGTTGTGTCCTTGTAGACTGAAGTGGATGTTATGATTATACTGATGTACTGAAGTGCTTCAGACTGACTTTGGCTAATTTTGAATAAGATGACTGCTAGGGACCAAGTGAAGAGTTTATGCAAATGAGAATATTTAACTGAACTATGAATGACTGTTAAAATGTTTAGAATGGACTGAGGGGAAAGTTGTTAGCTTTTATTGGGATGTGTGCCTTGTAGGTGTCCTACGGAATCACCAATTTTTATGCATCGTTCGGGAGCATTAGACTGATATGTGTTTCTGCAGAACACTAGACTGAAATGTACGTCCCTCGGGGCGTTAGACTGAAATGTGTATCCTACGGGATCACAAGACTGTGACTGTGCAGGGTATCCCAATAGGATGTTAACAATTTATTTTCCCCTGACGGGACCAGTAGTGGGTCTCTTACTAAGTATTTTTATACTCACCCCTTTATGTTTAATTCTTCAGGCAAAGGTAATAAAGGTGGCAAACCGGCGAGGGACATGAAGGAAGCGTGATCGCCAGAGGGGACATTTTAAATTCGCTTCCGCTTAGTGATTTACCGTATTGTTTTGTTTTCGTACTTGAGACTGTTTAGAAAATTTGAGGTTTAAATGTATTCAAAGACTAGAAATTTATTAGTTTTATTTTCTTGAAAGTTTTGGTTATTTTAAACTGGGCCCAAACAAAAATAAATTATGTTTTCTTGAGACTTTAAATTTAATTAAATTTGGTACTTTGTGTAAACTCAAGTCTTTGTGTTAATTTAACGATTTTGGCTTAGTTAGAAATGTCGGGTCTTTACATCTATTGATTTTTTTTTAACATTAGTAATTGAATTTATAAAAATTAATTTAACATTTTAACGTGCATTTAAATTCTCTGAGTAAAAGATTGTTTAATGACAACCCTTGTATGTGCTAACGAAACCATACTAATGATACTGAAGATTTTTAAGCCAAACGAGACAAAAGGTGCAATGACCTGTACTTTTAAACTAAACTAAGGTCATTACTCAAAAGATAAATATCAAAAGACTCTCTCTTGGAAAAGAGAAACAAAAAAATCCTTATAAAGTTAGTTAACAAAGATTTTTCAAAGACATAAAATCGACAAACTAATCAAAATAATTTGAAAATGTGACCCGAGGCACCAACAATTTTTTAAAATAAAATAAACATAAATAAATAGGATAAAAGTTTCTAAAACCAAGGTATTGAAAATTTGATACATAGACGCAAAAGCAAAACTAAGTCCCAATAAGACACCCGTTTTTAATTCGAGTATGGGAAGTAGAATTTTTTCTAAAAGTACTATAGAAATGAGCGTTTCAATATATTTGTGGAAAGGATTAAGCGATAAAATCTTTTATTGTCAGAATAAATTTTGCGATTAACAATTTAATTTGCAAGGAAGTTTTGAGAAAAGAAGGATTTACAGTAGAATCTAGAAGTCTAAACGCTATAAGAAGAAAGTCCAGGTAAATTTGACAAAAACGACTAGACGTTTTAGTAGTCTTTTGCGATAAGAACCAAGAGTTTCACGATGAAGAAGTCTGGGAGGAAGTCTTGAAGTTTAAATATGTGATAAGTGTTCTAAGCGAGTAAAAGTTGGTTACTTCGTGAAAAACGTTTATTGTAAAAATATAACAAACGCGATAAGGTTATTTGCGAGAAGTGTTGTGGTTAAGGGTATTTACGGTTTGGGGTGTGATAATTTGGTATTAGAGCGATACGTTCTTTGGAAAGAATAAATTCGGGTAGAGTGAGTTAAAAGCCAACATATTCAAAGTAGCACTCGTCATTTTCAAATTGCTGAAACATACAATTTATTTATATTAGATATACAAGCACTTTTCATTCAGAAAACCAATCAATTTAGGAAAAAATTAATATATCCTAAGTGATATCTATTTTTGCAATGATGCTTCAGTGAGGTAGGATAAAAAACTTCGTAGGTGATTAATTGTCCCTTCACTGAATTGAGACAATCTCAACTAAATATTACACCAGAATAACTCTTATTCCTATAATAATTAGTCATCATTGTTTAGTCAAGAAATGATTAACTTACTTAAAAATTTCTTGTAAGTGTAACCCTTCATTTTAGATTCTATACTTCTGCCCTAATAAGTAATCCGTAGGAAAAAACCAATTAGAGCAAAAACTAAAGAAATCCTATCCATTTCTAGAGTTGAGTAAAATCTCATGTGCCTCAAGGCCGAGCATGAGAAATTACTAGAAACTAATGAAAGAGACTGTGGGATGTGTTGACACACATCTCTCTCCCACTTACTATAAACACTATCTCCATTCACCTTGTTATTGGCTTAAGCAAACACCACCCGCAGGGGACACAATCAAAAAAATGCCTCGAGGCCGAGCATAAGTCTCACGGTGTGAATATTTAAGGAGAAAAATGAAAAGAAAAGTGAAGTATCATATACCTCATTTTCTCCCACTTAGTGTTTTACTTAAAATCAATTAACTTGGAAAATAAACGACTAACTATTTATCTAAGCCATTGTTAAATTGGATAGTTTAACAATATATGATTATTGTTCATCAAACACTTTGATAAATATAATCACATATTGCAAGCTTATAAAATATTTGACTAATTCACCTTTCAAGTTAGCTCTCAGGTACGGGTGTTCCATTACAGTCAGCTTAAGTACCCCAGCCTAGACAGAACCTTCCTTAGACAAAGGTCTCTTATAGACAAATATTTTATAAATTTAATCTTTTATTGATATCATTTTAATATTATTAAACAATAAAAGATTAATCATATTTCTAATTTAATTAGAAGTATTATCCATTAAATTCTAGGTGAATTAATTTTAAACCATTTAAAACTAATTGTGACCTTATGTTAGCATGCAACTCTTTATTATAGATTTTAATTCTAAATTCATAAACTTATAACACTTATAAGAAAAGGAAACAATTAAAACCTATAAATATGCATTTATAATGTCATTTAATAAAGAAAACAATTATATTCGTTAAGTAATGATAGGCTCAATGCATTCTGAATTTCATCACACAATATAAAAATTATATTAATGCAATAAAAATAAAAACATCCATCAATCAAACTATATAATACAACAATTTAAAAATAGTATGATGCATGAAAATATTAATGATACATGTTATCATATAATATAACAATTATATTAAATATGATGCATGAGCATGCTTAGAAAATCATGCAACTAAAATATAACACTTATATTTAAGAATGATGCATGGTAGTTATAATCTTAAGGTACGGTTTTAAACTATATGATATACATTATGCATATAATTAATTTAATTAAAAAAATATTCAATAATAGACAAAATAACAAAATAGTCCGAATTTGGCACCCATAAAAAAATCAAATTAATATAATCATATTATATTAGAACAAGAAAAAATTAAAAAAAAAAAAAGAAAATTGCAACTTGAACACACAACCTCTTGCAATAATGGAGAATGAAGCAAATACAGCACCAAAACCATTGATGGTGTCTTCAATACGCTCAAATAGTATTTTTTTTTTCTTTTTTTTTCTTTTAACGAAGACTGCTTCAATTGCAACTCCGTACAGAATACAAATCTGAAAAAAAAAACTTTCAAAAAATGCATCTTCACAGCAACCATCGAACGATACATATTTACAAACTCGATTGCAAAATTAAAATGCCTAAAACATCAGGCCCTTACATCAATCAAATTAATAAAAAAAAATTGCAATCGAAGGTGCCAAAATCGAAAACATCTATTTTGCAAACCCACACTCATAATGAAGTGAGAAAAAGAAATTACCCACATTTTCTCTTAATTTTGTTTCAATGAAAAAACAATTGCACAATTTGGCTCTAATACCAATTGAAGGAATGAAATTCCCATAGCGGAAGTGTGTGAACGTCATGCAAAAGAAATTCAACTCAAAGCACAGAGAAAACACCTAAACATGCTTTTATGGAGGAAATGAAAAAAGAAAACTAACATTTGTATAACCTTCCAAGAATTCTCGAATCTCCTAAAGAACACCACGAGGAGAACACCACGAAATTTTCCTTGTTATCCTCAAGATAAAAGAAAAAAAACAAGAAAGGGTTTTGTGGGACTTCTATGTTTTTTTGTTTTGTTAAAGCAAAAAATATTTGCAGAGAGATTTTCTTTTTGTAACCAATAGATCGTCAAAATTCTCCCATGAAAGGTTGCATCCTTCCTTTTTATATCTTAACCAAAAGATACGAAGAGAGATGGAGGGGAAGTTAAAATAACTTCCTCCCTCTCCATCACGTAGAATAACTCCATTGGGAGTTATTCTTTTATTTAAATTCATATTAAAATAAATCTAATATAAATTTAAATTATATTATATCTTATATAATATTATTTTTATATTATAACATATATAATATAACCAATCGTTTAGATCTTCTCATATGATCTATAATTCTAATATGAATCGAATTCATATTAATTTTTAATCTATAGTTTATTTATGAATTTTATTCATATTATTATTATTTGAATCATATTCAAATATTAACTTCTCTCACAAAAACTTTATATTATAATGTATCAAATACATTATATTAATTGTATCATATACAATTTATTCCCTTCAATCAATTTGAACATTTCAGATTAAATCAAAATAAATTTGATTCTCATTTATCTTTGTTGAGCTAACAAGAGGACCTTATGGATCTACATAAATGATGTGAGATTAATAATTAAACTCGTTAATGAAATTAATCACTATTCATTAACTATCAGTCATTCCACTAAAGACCAATAGTTGCATTCTTCTTACTATAGATATATTTTTGTGTCCATTAAATATAACCAATCAACATGCAATGACCCTTCACAAATTGCTCATAAGTACAGTTAGGCCAAAAATTACCGTTTTACCCCTGTAGTTACATCTAACTCTATAAGTACCACAAATCCCTCTATTGAACAATAGTTATAGTCCCATTATAACTGAACTCGTCTCGAACTAAGAGTGGGTGTGGCACCACCACATTGTTCAAGCCTTGGAATCAGCCCTTAAAAGAGCAATTTCTCTACTTACTCTATCTTTAGAGAATGAGTTAATTCTTTCTTATGTAGTTGTGTTCCCAGCTCCCTAATCAAACGAATCCCAAAATGGTAGGCCTATTGAGTCAGCGATATAGGCCACTCTCACCCATGCAAATCAAAGTACTGCCTTCATAGGCATGAGTTCACAACTCACTCATGATTGAGGTCAAGTCACTTATTGTCATCTTAGTGAAATGTAGTCTCGACTAGTAACGGTGTTAATAAGAGAGACTATTGATTTCATGGTTCAATCTTATACAAACTCTTTGTATAGAATAACCCTACTCTAATGTCTCAACATGAATGATTAGGATCAAATCATTTGTAGCACTTTAGAACAATTGTAACAACTACAAATCAGGTTGTATTCATAGTGTCACCAGGATAAGGTATCCAACCTAATCCATTTACTACATATCATTTAGGTTATCATTTAAACATCATCCACTTGTATGTCTCCACATATATGTTTAGATTAAAGAAGATAACCTTGGATGTTAGTTTATTGGTTTTGTGGATTAATGCAACTAAATGTCAAATAAAATAACACACTTATTTTATTAGATATATAAAATGTTTGTATAATATATACAATTACAAACTACAAGACCACAAGATTTAGGGCATCAATCCCAACATGGACGAGATGGACTGTCTGCACACACATGACAAGTTCATGACATAACTGAGTGGGAAGGCACACCCTCATGCTGCGTGCATGATCTGCCTTAAGAGGTTAGCGCCACACACGGTGTGCGAGGAGCACCAGCGCATGACTATGTTTGGAAGGGACACTAGGTAGGCGACAAGTACGCACGCGAAAACCCCATTGCGAGGTTAGAACGCGGCGCTCCCGTCCCACCTCATTGAGGTTTGTATGTTGGTGGCCCCAGGCCATGTGCGTGTAGCTAGCCCATTTCATCATGTCAATGGGCACCGTTGGGCTATTTTTGAGTTGTTTTGGGCTGTCTTGATATTTTTGGGAATTTTAAGAGAAATTTTTTATATTTTCATGTTCAATGAATTAATTAAAGATAAAATATGAATTTTTCATGACGGGAAAATTAGGAGAAATTCTGAGACCAAGGTTATATTCAAGTGACAATGTATAACAAAATGTTTTAAAAAATTTATTAAGCATGTTTTCAAGCTTACAAGCAATAGCTTGTGAGTAACACATTGCTTTCTAAATGTTATTGTTAAATAAGTTTTTAAGCTTTCCAAGCGCTAGCTTGTAAAATGATTTGGTAACCATGATCTCGAGTTTTTATACAAGTCATGTTATTGATAAATGTTTACTGTAATGATATTTCCACGCTTACGTTATGATTTCATGATTTCAAGTAAATGTTTCAAAACTTTCAGGGAAACATTTCACGTTTTCAAATGTTTTTATTCATGCCTGAATACTCCATGGACCTATTGTATACATGTGGTGTTAACTCCATATTGATGGTACGATTGACAAACCTATTTTTAACTATGGACCATCATGAAGGGTATATTATTATGCCTTAAAGGAAGAGGGTTAGCTATCCATCGACTGTTTTGTCTTCGTACCAGGGGGTAAATATTTCTCGTGGCTATGGAGGACTGTCTTCGAAAAGCTGTGCAAATGTTTCAAGTTCTATGTTACAACTATTTACTAATAAGTGTATTTAAGCGTCAGTTTTATACTAAAATGTTTTATGAAACCTATTTTATAAAACTGTTGCTCACCAAGTCTTTTGACGTACTCTTTCAAAAATGTTTTTTCCCTTTTCAAGTACAGATTATGGATCTCTGCACGTTGAACATACGACTTTCAGGCCAACTTAATTTTTCATCCAAGGATGTTTTGTTTTAAGTAGTATTGTGATTGTTCAAATATTTTATAACTTCATGATTTATTTAATTTCCATGATACATTTTATAAAGATTTCTTATGGGTTGTACTTCATATTTCAAAGTATAATTTAAATGTTCATGTTAATAAAATACTTACGATGTTTAGAAGTTTTGCATATGATCATGTCATGTGTCAGTTGAAGTTATTTCAGAAGCAAAAAGATTTGGGTGACATCATGTCACATTTTTTCAGCACCATTCATCTCTTTCTTGTCTTTCTTTACTTTAGGAACATGAAAATCTTTAGTTTCTCTGTTGGCGATGCTCAACTTCATATGATGAGCTCGAGTTGCCACTTCTTTAAATGTGCGGGACTTTATTCCCTACAAAATATATAGGAGTCCCCAGTGCATGTCTTAGGTGCACATTTCTACAGTCGACAGTTCGGTGAGCCGATCTTTACAGTCAAGACTTAGAGCTCTTCATCGATTGATGTAGTCGATGACTGGTTCTCCCTTTCTTTGTTTCGTTTTTCCTTTCTTTGTTTCGTGTTTGTAAGCTCCATCATGCTTACACTGCGCCTGGTACTGTAGAAGCTGTTGAGAAACTCCTTTTCCAATTGATCCCAACTGTTAATGCTTTCTAGTTCTAGATCAGTATACCATTCAAAAGCATTTTCTTTCAAGCTTCGGACAAACTGTCTGACTAGTTGATCTTCTCTTGATCCTACATTCTTGCATGTTTCGACGAAGTGAGCAACATGATGTTTCATATTGCCCTTTCCATCAAACTGGTGGAATTTTGAAGGCTGGTATCCAAGCGACATTCTCAAGTTATCAATTCTTTTGGTGTACGGCTTATAGTACATGAAAGAAGTCTGAGATGGGCCTTCATACTAAGCTATGATGGATTTGTGATCATATCTTGTAATTGTTGAATTGAGAGAAAAGCCAGAGAAGTTGATTATTGTTGTGGTTGATTTTCTTGCACCACGTTCTTCCCTTTGTCACCAGCTTTAACAACAGAAGTTTGACTCGATTTAGCAGTTTCGTGAGTCTGCATCTACTCTTTTAAAGTTGTGATTTCGTGGTCTCGTTCATCAACAACCTTCATCTGGAGATTAATTTTTCTCTCCATCTCCGCCATAGCAGCCTCGACGGTTACATCAACCATCATGACAGACATCACATTAGGGTTTGCTTCTTTCTTTGACTTGCTAGAGGCAGAATTAGAATCATTACATAAATAATTTTCTTTTATGACAATCTCAGTTGTAGGAGATTCCATCAACTGGCTTAAGGATGCTCTGCACGATGGCGGAACCTCGATCTTGCTCTTGAATGATCCTTTTAGAACGGCTACGGGTGACAAGTCCCATGTAGGTGTCGCTTGCAATAGAAGATTTGGATGCCGCTTTCTTTGATGTCATTGGTTTGCTTGTAGATCTAGATGACGAGAGAGATATGAGAGATAGATATGGCCCCATTGGGCGTGCCAATTTGTTCGCACAAGATTTCTAGAGAAATTTGATCCATGGAGTTGAACTTGAGTTGATGTTGTATTTTGTTGATTAGATGCGATGTGGTTCGATCTCTAAAATTTGATCATCTGATTCTCTCTCGATTGGATGCTTAAGCTTGATTTGGAGGAAGCGGAGCACGTGGTGTTCTTGAAATTGGAGTCCTGGAAGAAAGCTTTTATCTTCAAAGGAACTTCAATCTTCGAGGATGGTTAACTTTAGGAGCTAAGGAGTCTTCTAGTTCTTGTGAGAATTCTCTATGGACCTTTTGGAGTAAAAAAGTTTCATCCCCTTACAAATGAGGAGAACTCCTTTATTTCTAGAGTTCTCTGGTGGGCTTTATGACCTTGAGGCTGGTTGGTCCATGGACCAGACCCATAGGCTCAATCCCATGTATTTGTGTTATATTTATTCTTTAGACTCAATTAAGCTTATTTTTTGACTTAATTCAACTTATTCAAAGTAAATAATATTTAATTGAACCAAAATAATTAACTTGATCCAACAATTAAGACGAAAACATGTGATATTATTAGAATTAGCCAATTTATGTTTTCAATTTTTATTTTGGGGCATATGTCAATTTTAATTAGTCCTAAATTCAATTGTTTGCACTTTTCATCATTAATTTAATAATGATGTGGCAATTTGTGATTGCTCTCAAAATTTCTTATTCAACAATAACCATTAATAATAATATTATTATTATTCTCTCACCAAAATATATAACAAACATATATATTTATTTAAATCATTATTCTCTCCCAAATCAAATATATCATATTTTCTCATCCAATCAAATCAACAATCTCTCTTCACATTAATTATCTTATTTTTCAACCATTATAATTATATTTCATCGTATAATTAACTTTAATTTTTCATATTAATTATTTATACAAAACCAAATAGTTAATATCATATTCCACCAAAATCCAAATTCTTAATTTAAATATATATATAATATATATCCATATATATACTTAATTAATTACAATGCCACCAAAACCAACTTTTCCTTTCAAGATCCCAAATTAATTCAAATCTTCTTTAATAAATCAATTATTTTAAAATATCATAAATTATCTTAACCCCATCAATATAACACCCAAATAATTTAAGATAATTAATAAAATCTTCTTAAAGATTTGAGATATTACATTTCTTTTTCCAATAATATTATTCCAATATATAATTAATAATTTTTCTTTTAAATAAATCATATTTCTTCACTTTTCCGATTTACCCAATCATAATAACTTCTCCCCACATTCAATATTTATCTTTTCCCATAATAATTAATTTTTCACAAATAAAATTATCTTTACTCCTTTTTATAATAATTATATATATAACACATATAAATATATATAATTATCAAATCTCTAACAAAATTTTGATCGTTAACCAAATTATTTAATTAAATTCAAACTCATCGACACAAAAAATCTAATTCTACTACTTAATTAAAAATTTAATAAAAAATATTTAATTAATTATAATTTCATAAAACCATCCCTTCTAAATTAATAGTTTCAACCTAATTAAATAAAATTAAATTAATAATTTCAACGTAAATAAATAAAATTAAGATAATTAAATTTAATATTAGATTAATCATTGGATCGTTACAAATGGAAAGTATGAAAAAAAAAATTAAATTGAGACTTTCATAACTAAGAATAATAAAATATATTCTTTTGTTATTTTAACTTGGCATACAAAATCAAAATATTGAAGCACGAAGACTATGAATGTATAACCTTTCTCTTTCATAACTTTTTTATTATTTCATTGCATATTGAATCAGAAGAATTAGATATTGATTATTTTAGCAAGATGGGAGTGTAACTCCACATTGAGAGATGACCCTTTTGGTGGCAGGAGATTGTAAATAATACAAAAATGTAGGATTCTTTTTGTATTCACAGTAACATGATTTATCTTGTCGTATCATTTTGCAACAAGATGATGATGGCGCTGTCGACGTAGTGTATGCCAATCGACATACTAACATGTTATTTGGGTTACATGACGATGCCTTTACCAATTGAGTTTCTTTTACAAATGTCACAAATAGCAACACCAAAATGAAAAACCTGATCAAAGAAAAAGCGTTCTTCATTTTGGAGAACTATTAAAGGACACTAATACGTATGTGAGAAAGCAATTAGATCGTACCGACTAAATGATTCAACAATTATTTTATAGACTCCTTTCGTGAAATTGTTTTTTCTTTTTAAGGAAAAGTATTAGTTAAGTTTGTTTTGTTATTTATGAGCTATGAACGTTTTTGGAGTATTTGTTAATTTTAAATTAGCTTATTATAGTTTGTTGGTTTTAAAGGTTGTAAATTTGTTAAATGGTCTTAGCTAATATTTGCTCTACATTTTAACACTTCTTGAGGAAACCTTTCTTAGTTAAAAACCGTTCTAAATGTTCTTTCTTTCTTCTATCGTGACAGCTAGTTATAACGCATTTAATTAGCAACATTAAGGATTTTGATTTTGAATAATATGAGGAATTATAAAAAAAAAAAACCAAAGATAAACCAATTAAGAAAGAAAGTTTTTCGGATTGCCTTTTTAAAAATTGAGTTTTACAACAAAATGGGGTATGAAAATCCAAACTATTCTTATGTGAAAATTTTATTTTCTTCTTCTTTTTCCCTAAAAAAAGAACATTAAAAAAATCCATTTTTTTTCAAACTTCTCTCTAATAACTCTCTTGCCCTTTCATAAAACTTTTAGTCACTCTTCAAGAAGAGTTCTTGCTATTATTGGTAAGTGTTTATGTTATTTTTTATTGGTATTGTTATAGATAACCTTCTTACGTTAAACGTTTAAGCCTTGAATGTATAACCCAAAATCAATTTTTGTAATTGTTCTAAAATGATGGTTGTTTAATGCATATTTAACTAATTTTTTGTTATTTTTTTTTCAAACATCTCATTGATATCTCGATATTTGGCAAACATCTTGTGGATTAAATATATAAATCCAAATTTGAATTTATATATTTATGTTATATTTTTGTTGCTTAATACATGTTTATGTTTTAATTTTTTTTTGCTTAATATATGTTTATGTTTTAATTTAATCCAAATTTGAATCATATCTATATAAAAAAAAATTTCATAATCTACCGTTTTAATGTGTATCATGTAAGCATTAAATTTTAATCTATAGTTTTAATATGAATCTAATTCACATTAATTTAAAATATGAACTAATTCAAATATATTTTTTTCTCATTAATTTGAATCATCTTTATATCATCGTAATACAATTTCTCCAAGTAAATTTGAACATTTCAAATAACATCCATTATAGTTTAGATATTTGTAAAATTATCTTTAAGGTTTGTAATTTTGCAAATATAGCAAAAATAATCAAATCCACAATTTTATATTTTGTAATTTCAATTTTAACCTTCTTTTTCTTATGGAACATCTTAGTTTCCAATCACACGACTACTCTAAATTCGATTGAAATAGTAAAAAGTGGTAAAATAGTGATCCTACCATTTTCCTTTCTATTACTTTATTATTTTTGTTATTTATATGTTTTTCCATTTTCTTTCAAATTAAAAACAAAAGCAGATTTTTTTTTTTTATTTACCTTTACAAACGTTTTGTTCAATTTCAAGTAACATTAGCTTCAATCTAATACATAATGATTGTCCATATAAGAAATTTAACTTCATATGTTATTGTTCTCTACTTTATTTGATGTGAATTTTGGAGTTGAGTTAATTGTATTAATCTTGATTTTAGAATATCAAAGTTACATTAATTGTAATAAGAAATATAATGGTTATTGACCAGACTAATTTAACTTCGTTTATGATTGTTCTCTATTTTTTTCAATGTGTATTTTGACAGAGTTGAATCTAATTTCAAATTATTTTGTTTTATTTTTATATGTTGGTTCTGTTTTGGTTTTATTTTTGTATCGGTTTTGTATATTAGTGTAGTGATGTACTTATATGTATTAGTTAGTTGATATACTTACTACGTGATTTTTATTTTTTTCAAATTTTATTCAGTTTATTGTAGTATTATTAACTATATGAATTATATAATCCAATGTATCATTATCAAGTCTATTAGTAAAGTATATTAGCATATTTGTAAAGTGAATCATTATCAAATATATCAATTAAGTTTACAAGCGTATAGGAGTAGTGTATTAAGTGTATCAGTAGGACTTCAAGCATATCAAGTGTATTTAACCAATCGAATGTATTAGTAAAGAATATTAAGTGTATCTATAGTACATTGGATGTATCAAAACATATCACATGTTTCAAGCGTATCAAATTTGTTGAGTGTATCAGTGAAGCATAACAAGTTTAGTAGCAGTGCATCAAGTGTATCGAACTTATCAGTGATGCATTTAAGTGTATCAAACTAATCAAGTGTGTCAAGGCCTAAGAGATATCAAGTGTATCAAGAAGAATCAAGTGTAACAAGAAATATTATGTGTATCAAGATGTTTTAGATGTATATCAAAAGATATCGAGTGTATCAAAGAGAATCATGTGTATCAAGTGTATCTATCAAATGTATCAAGTGTATTAAGAAGTATCAAGTGTATTAAGGATATTAGGTGTATCAGATGTATATAAGGTGTATCAAATACATATTAGTAACGAAGACATTTGTGACATTATACATCTTATATGTGTGGGTTGGGCTTTGTTTTTGCCATCTCTGCAAACAATAAAGTATGTGTGTCATGAACTTAATTATTATAATTTGTTTTGCCTTTTTTGTTTTTGCAAGTGTCTATATATTTTAACCCCATTACTCTTTACGAGCTAGGAAAGAGACCTAATGAACCTACAAATCATAAGTTAAAACAATATGTGATTAATTGACTAAACTCATTAACCACATTAATTAATATTTGTTAGTTGTGTGCATGCTTGCCAAAAACTTGATTTTTTTGGTTTGGACTTAGGGGATAATGTTGTGTGTGTTTGTATCTAATTCTACGTGGTGAGTCATTGCATGTTAGATGCTCACTATGTATCTCTTCATCATGTAATTACTAAGTTCTCGTTGAGTACAAGTTTTTACTATTGCTTGTTCAAATATAAGCGGAACAATAGGTTTCCTAGTATCGAACAAAGGGAGTTGATATCAAAGCTTAGTTTTAGAGTTTACTCTTCATTTGGATGATATAAAAGAATTATCTATACAGTGTGGTAACGTGTAAGTTTATACTATATCTACTTATCTACACTAGAAAATATGTAAAGGGGAATTAGGATGGAAGTGAGATGGACATGTGAACTAACTTGTTAAAGAAAGTGTGAATGAAGGTCTCTATATATTAGGCAATTAAGCTATGTGATAGTCATGATGTGATAGATCTCAATTAACTAGCTTATGATTAAGGTAAGCATCTCTGGGTGTCTTAAACGCCACACTTGCTCGCCTCTTGGAATGCAAATGACTAAGCTTGGTTAAGCAAGGTATATCTATAAGATTTTCCTTACAAAAGTTATAAAGCTTTTCTTATAAGGGTGATAACCTCTCCGTGTCAAACACCCATACTTGTTCTCCTTTCGAGACACAAATGATGGAAGTTATCTCGTAAGGTGGAGTTTGTCTCCAAACTCCTCCTTGTGCTCATTAGCCATGTAACGATCCAACTTTTCTAACTAAGTCGAAGTCATTAATTTTGACAAAGAGACCTTGATTGTCACAAAATATAGTAAAATTCATTTGAAATCATACGATCAAAGAAAACAACCTTAAGTCGGGCCCTATGTCAAATAGCCAAAACTTTAAAAGTATTGTTTACAAAACAACCATTCATAAACTCGGTTCCATCACAAAATTTTTAAACAACCTCATGTACTAAGAAAAACAGGAAAAACATAAAGCAGAAGCATTTGAAGGACATTCCCCTATGACAATCACGTCTCCTTATTGTCCCTCGTTGGTCTACCTCCTTTGTTACCTTTGCCTGAAATAGTTAAACATCAAAGGGTGAGTATAAACATACCCAGTAAGAGACTCATTACTGGTCTCGTTAGGGGAAAAATAAACTATTAACTTCCTGTGGAGTACCCTGCACAGTTTAGGGATAACATACAGTCAACATATTCTTCTTTATAGGTGAGTCCATTTGTAGAAAATCTCTTTCTAATACATAATCCGATCTTAGCGTAACGATTTCTCAAATAGATAAACTCATACATAAGTGTCACTCATCTCAGTTCAGTTAATCCAGTCAAACGTACACCGTCCATTCTTTAACATAACAGTCAATCATCATCAGTTCAGTCAACAAACATTTTTAATTTAGTCAATCCATCAACACACTTAAAACTACTTTAAGCAATTAAGTTTCTTAAAACATATCAACCTACACTTAGCAGTCATATCCTTTAAGTCATTCAAGTCCATGCATAACAGCCAAATCGTTTTAATCATTAAAATCCACATATGGGTCCAGTAGAAAGTCCCTTATCTGTACGTTACCTAAGGTTCTTAATCGAACCAAAGTCCCACAAAGAAGACCAAGCTAATGGCGAATCGAACTCCAACAAATCTACAATTTGATTGTGAATCCAAAGAACTCAACGTTACTTTCAACACCTTCAAGAACCAATTAACAATTTAACCAATTAATCCAACCATAACACTGGAATTAGTTTTGAAACAACTACAACCCATAACTTAAATTTCTTTACCAACAAAACTTCGACGAATCTTAGTAAAATAGGTGCAGCGACAATCGAACCTAAACAAAAAAAATCATGTGAACAAATCAGAGTGTAAGTCGGCTTGCGATTCGCGGTTGGGAGACGAAGAGTCATGCGACAAACGTTTCGACGGACACGATGGCTCAGATCTGGATGACGTCGAGCTTCGATTGATTTGCAGCTTCGACAAAAATGACAGAAATGAAGAAGACGGTTTGACCGGCGACGTTCCTCAACACCTGAAGCAGAGACGCGGCGGCGCAAAATGGTTGGCAGACGACGCGGTGGCGCAGACGGCTGGCAGACAAAGATGTGGCACGACACCTTGCAGCTGCAGTGGCGAAGCTTCAGTCGTAGATGAACGCTCCGACTTTAGCTCAACTACGTGAACAGAGATCGGCGCGGGCGAAATTAAACGAAGGCGCGATGGCTGCGGATGGAGAGGCGGTGTGGCTCGACTGGGTTTCGTCGGACGGGAAAGAGAAGGGGAAGGGACTGCGGGGCTAGGGTAAGGAGGAAGAGGAAGAGAAGAAAAGAGGAAGAAGAAGAAAGGAACCTAATGGACCTACAGATCAGAAGCTACAACGATATGAGATTAATTGGCTAAACTCATTAACCACATTAATCAATATTCGTTAACTGCATGTACACTCCACTAAAGACTCACAGCTGAACTCTTCTCACTGTAGATATATTTCTATGTCCACGGATATAGACTAATAACAGTAAGTTAGTCATTCACGAGTGTTCGTAACATCAGCTGGGTCAATTTATTGTTTTACCCTTGGGTTACCTCTAATCCTTAAATATCAGTGTTCATCCAATGAACAACCTATTTATGGTCCTACCAATAAACAGAAACCTCGCTCGTGCCATAGAAATGGTAGGGCCATAGAAAGGGTAGGGCCCTTTGTTCAAGACCTTAAGACACCATTTACAGGAACACTCATCTACTTACCCTAAAGTAGGGAAGGAGTGAATTCTATCTTGTGTAATTATGTTCCCAGCTCTCTACTCGGTTTTGTCCCCAAAATGATAAGCTTATTGAGTCGGCGATCTGGTCACTTTCACTCGTACAAATCAAAGGACAATCTCTCGCGAACAGGAGTTCATAACACACTTAGGATTAAGACTAAGTTACCTAGGTCATCCTAGTTAAATATAAATCTAACTAGTTAACGGAGTTATATCTAGTGGTTACTATTTCGCGGTCCGGTCTTATGCAAACTCATTGCATAGGATACTCTCACTCGCATGTCAACTACATGAATGCGTTGGATCATTGCGTTTGTACCAAATACAAAGTGAGGCGTATCAATAGTGTTACCAGGATAAGGTACCCAGCCTTATCCCTATACTATAGACCCTTTAAGCTGATCTTGAACATTGATCTCTGTATGTCTCTATATACTGTTCAAGACTCATTAAACAACTTATGATGTTAGTTTATTGGATTTGGGTTATTAAGACAAAACTAATAATTTAATCAATAACAATTATTACAATAATAACACTTTATTAATAACGGTCAGTGAATTATATTTACAATCTACAAGTTTTAGGACATAAATTCCAACAGAATGATCACCTTCTAAGCCTCTAAAATAGCAAAATGGAGTGAAGAAGGGAAGAGGAGGCCAAATCAAATAGGAAACCTTAAGAAATAGTCTGACTAAACCCTTGGCATTCCTTAAACCATTCAGATAAGATGAAGAATAGATAAAACCATCCAAGCCACACCTCAAAGCCACTAAATTACTGGCATGCACATGACTAAATCTTTTATAAACCCTAGCATAATTAACCAACCATTAAGAAAACTTCCTTGAATTGGCTTTTTCAAACCCCAGTTTGGCCAAACCCATTAAACCCATCCTGCTATCAATTCGTTTATAACCAAATCAGCCTAGACTCACTAAATCAATCCTAATCAACCCATGTCAAACACTCACAAAAGTAGTACCCTCAAGCCTAACCACAAGCTTAGCCTTAGAAGACCTAAACCTAGCCCCTACTAGTCCACAACTTAGCAATTTGAGCCAATCGTCATTGTCCAACCTAACTAGTTGGTCCAACATAACAGTCAACGTTTTAAAGAACCCCAATGAGCTTCTTCTTCCTCTCTAGTTGATCAACTACCTCCCTCAACAGCAAAGCATTACTAAAACCCACATCCTCCTTAATAGCAGCAAGCCCTTCCCTCTAGCTCCCTAAAGACAAAAGGGCCACTAAAGGGGAAAACACGCCCTCTCTTGATGCAATTGTTGGATCTCAAAATAGAATGTGTGGATTTTAAACCATGAAATTGAAATCCTAGATGTTGGACATCTTGAAATGGAAATTGGACGTCTAAAGTACGCGGCCAAGAACTCTTCTCCTAGGATTTGGACGTCTAGACCTAGTCCCCTAGAGTACTTCATCTCGTAGAATCTAGACGTATTGAATTTTGACATCTAGGATTTGAACGCCTCAGGTATGCGTCCAAAGCTGCAAAATAGAAACTTGTGACAATGAATGAGTCATGGTTGACACTATCGGTAAGACATTTAACGACTTTACCTAAAATGCAAAATATTTGTAATTGCCAAGCCGTTCCTAGGTAAAACAGTCAATTTGAACGAAACTGCACCAAGATGAACTGGTGTACCAAGATCCTTCAAAATATCCTCGAGAAACAAAGAAATAAAAATAAAAAAACAAAGGAAGAGAGAGTTTGTTATGTGTTTCTTCTGATGTGTTGGCTGAAATGAAACCAAATGAAGACGTACATAGTGTGAACGACTAACAAAATGTAAAAGAAATTGTTCAACGGCTGTAGATTAATAGAAAGAGTTTGGGGGCAAGTGAAGTGGCTATTAATGAGAAAAAAATGTATGAAACGGCCGACTAGACAATGATAAAAAAATCATTGTGCGGCTAAATAATTTTGCACCTAATTCAGTGGATAACATTAGTAGATAAATACTTCAATAGTTTGTGTTAGATTATTTAATTAAATTAATTTTCTAAATGCAATATTTCAGGTGAGTGGTTAAAAACATATATTTTATACGATATTTACGTAGATGTCAAATATTTGAACCTTTCAACTCTCACTCTATATTCCTAGTCTAGAGTCATTGCAATATTTGTCTTAACATAAACATAACAGAAATTCTTATGATTAAAAAAAAAGTTAAGAAAAATTTGACAAATTTTGGTATGTTTTTAAATAGTTTTAATTTTATTTTTTTTGTTATATTTAAAAATATTTCTAAACATAATTCATTTAATTTATGTCTCATCAACGTTCCTCCTTCACTTCTCTATGTTGTTGAGCTCTAAGATATTTTCTCACCAATATGTATCATACCTCAATTTATCACATCATCTAACTTCACCAAAAGCTCATTGTTGGTACTGAAATATTGTTGAAGTGTTGAAAAAGAACTAAATAAAAGAAAGAAAAGAAGATAACAAGAATCAAAAGTGTAGAGTTTATTCATGACGAGAAAAAGAAAAGGAGAAACCCCAAAAAGAAAAATCAATTAGTTTTCTTATCCATGTTCCCTATGAGTTGCTTCATTTGAAATCTCCAAAACAAGAAATAAGCCAATCCAAACCCAACCAATACATATATCCAAACCCTTTCGTCTTCACTCTCTTTGGGAGACCTCATTTCCTCAATACCAAACATCTCCCTTCCCAAATTACCATTTAACCCCTCATTCACATACCCATTCAATACATACACTCTCCCCTCATTCCCTACAGCTACAGCAGTAGCAAACTTCTCTTCATCAAGGTCAATTTCGTCATAAACCACTCCCTCCCCCCAACTATCCTCACTCTTCAAGAACCACAGCTTCCTATACGACACCACCAAAACGACGCCGTCTTTCCTCGCCGCTATCCCGTCCGCCCCTTTCAATTCTTTGTTTAGCAAAACCAACCTCGCCGTTCCGTCATCGGCGTCCACTTTGAACATCTTTCCGGTGTTCGATTGCACCACCAGAAGGTACCCTTTGCTTACGTAAACGGCGCCGTTTAGCCCTGAGGACGAGTACACTTCGTTCGGAGTTGCGGGATAGGAACTGTAACTCGCGGATTTCGAGAAGATCGAGGCGGATCCGTCTTTGTCTACCTTCCAGATGAAGTTTCCGCCGGAGTTCGTGATGAAAGCGTTACCCTTGAAATCAACCGCGACGGCGTTCGCGACGGGGCGATGACCGGAGGTTCCATCGGAAGGGAGAGGTGTTAAGGAGATGCGATGGCGAGATCGGAGGTCGTAGGAGGCGAGGGCATTGAATTCTGGGAGAGGTGGGGCGTGGACGGCGGCGAGGAGGCGGCTGTTGACGGAATCGATGGCAAGGCCTAAGATCGAGGCGTTTTCGGGGAGGCTGGGATCGCGGATAAGAGTTTCGGCGACGCCGGCGTCGGAGACGGAGACGAGAGTGCGTTGGTGGAGTGAGCCGACGACGAAATGCTGGGCTGATGTGTCCCAAACGAGGCCCTCCGGGTAGAGATTTGGGGATCGGAAATCGATAAGGTGGGGCTTTCGAGCTAGGGTTTGGGAGAGGAACAATTGGAGGAAGACGAATAGGAGAATTGGAGAGCGATTAACGGGCGCCATGGGATTGATTTGAGATTAGTTTTGATGGACTAGTGAAATGAGAAAGGAATGTATATTATAAGAACGAAGCTGGAGAACCGATTCATTGAAGAATAAGAACAACAAAGCGAAGAGGAAATGGATTTCTTGTCAAAGGGGCTGGGTTCTACTTTCTTAATTTTATTTATAAAGTTAAGCTTTAATTAATACATCAAGTCAAACCTTTGAGATACATAAATGAAAATTGACCAAAAGAGACCTTCTTATCCAAGCAAATTTACTATTATGTACGCTCTCCTACCGACCTATACATTGATTGTCACACCCCTAATTAGGGGTACACTCCTAACTAGGGTTGATATTGGGTTGGGTTGAATTGAGAGACATTCTCAATCCAACTCATATTTTCTATTTATTTGGATTGACAACTTGAATAATCCGAATTTAGTTTCCAACCCGTAGAATATGGATTGGATTGGGTTGTGGGGTTAGATATAAGATTCATCTTCGGTCTTGTTGTATGGGGTTTGGATGGAAAAGATGCATCTCGAATCTGAGACGGAGGAAGAGACGTCAGATCGAATCTAAGACGGAGGAAGAGACGTCAGATCGAATCTAAGACGGAGGAGATGCGAAGATTGAAATCGAAGATGGATAAGTTTTGTCATCTTGGGTTCGAATGAAATAGATGTGTCTCGAATTTGACACAGAGACGTCAAGACGGATGGATTTTGTCTAATAGGGTTGGGACGAAATGGATGCGTCTTGAATCTGAGATGGAGGAGGAACATTGGAATAGAGGAGGAGACGCCAGAGGTTGCACGAGGGAGAGGCGGAGGGATGCAAAATGAAATTGCACCCTAAAAGAAACCTAATTATTTTTTATTAAATAATATATATATAATAATTATTGTTATTATTTAATTCGGGTTGGATTGGGTTGAACCGAATTGTTCAACCCTCCAACCCAAGACCCAACCCAACCCGAAAAAATCAAATTTCTTTAACCCAACCCAACTCATATTTTAAATCAACTCAACTCAACCCTTATAATATGGGTTGGGTAGTTCGAGTTATTTGGGTTCAACCCATCTTCTTACACCTCTACTACTAACATTTAAAAATTCTTCGAGTTTATAAAATAAATAAATAATTAAGGAGTTTTTTAAAAAATATAACAAAGTGACAAAATATTTACACTATATAAAACAATTTCGAAAACGAAAAAAGCCCATAGGCCCCGATGCGAAATTCCAAAAATTCTCCCGTCAACACGTGATTAATTGGCAACACTCGCACGTATTCTTTTTCTAAACGATCATGATACACGATCGTGTAGATAATGATACACATCGTGTAAACAATGGTGCACGATCGTGCAGGTAGTATCAACACTAGTCACACGAACGCTTGTCATTCTTCTTCTAAATAATCGTGAACTAAGATCGTTTAGATATGGTTACATGATCACGTACTAAAAGCTAAACGGTCATGTATACAATCTGAACGAACGATCTTGGTTCATGATCGTGTACCAAGATCTTTTATATTTGGTACAAGATCTTGAACCAAGATCGTTTAGATATTGGTACACGATTGTGAATTAAAAGTAACATTCGTATATAAAATCTAAACAATCTTGGTTACGATCGTCTATCAAGAGCTCAATAATTGTGTACCAAAAGATCTTGAACCAAGATCGTTTAGATATTGGTACACGATTGTGAATTAAAAGTAACATTCGTATATAAAATCTAAACAATCTTGGTTACGATCGTCTATCAAGAGCTCAACGATTGTGTACCAAAAGCTAAACGATCGTATATTTATCACATGTGCCTTATCTAGATGATACAAAATTTCACACTCATAGTCTTTCACTGGCTCTAGTAATCTATGTTGTCTCATATTTAACTCCTTCTAGATGAAGAAGCACGTCAAGCTCTTGAGGCATATGAAAATTTGTACCTTCTCTCCGTGTAAGTGGTGCTTCAAGTCTTTAGAGCAAATGCTAATGCTGTCTACAAAGTCTTATTATTTAATTAACAAATTAAAGGATAATTAATTTAATTAAATATCTCATATTTCGTCAATAAAAAATTGAATCATATTCAAATGCATATTTCTCTTTTACCCTACGATTTTAATATAAATATCGTTCATATTAATATATAACATATAGTCTAGTATACATCTCATTCATATTAACTTAATACAGATTAATTCTTCCATGTTATATAATTTAAATTTGAATCATTTTCATAATTTACCATATAAGTTACCATTGTCATGTTTCATTTGGAACCTCTTGATTGCAAGGATGGATACACAAATGAGGTTCAAATTAAACGCTTCGCTGATGCTATTATATTAGGAAAACCCATATGACCAATTCTATTTTTGGATTTTTGTTACTCATGAATTAGCTTCCCATGCTCATATTGGTTAGAATTATGGTGTGTGACTTGAAAACCACATTAGATGAGGATTATGCTTTCCACTTCACAAGTTCTTTTGTTTGTGCTAAAAAAAACTCCCTAAATTTATTATTATAATATTTTTATGGAACAAATATCAATTTAAACCCTAAAATTCATGGGTCATGTTAATTTAAATTGGATGATATTATCAACCCAATCCAACCCATATTTTTAGATTGTCGAACACAATAACTCGAATTAAGTTTACAACTAAATCACTAAAATATGGATTGAGGTGGGTTGTGGAGTTTGTATTGTTTTTTTATTATTATTTTTAAATTCTAGTGTATGTAAAATTTAAAATTGTTCCTTTTGAAAACAAAAAGTATCAAATTGTTGTACTCTGAAAGTTTCAAACCTCCCTTAAAATATAATTGCAGATTTCAAGATCTGGTATACTATAATCTCCAATTCTCCGTATATAGCCCATCAAAATATTGGCCTGCCTCCAGATTATTAAGCTTTAGCCATACCTCTAACATTAAAGTTTAACTTTTGCATAGTAAACAATTTTAGTATACCAATCAGTTAGCCGTTGGAAGGAGAATCAGAGGGAGAGAGCCAAAAGCTAGGGAGACGACGCGATGTGAGATGAAGAGGGAGACGACATGATGAAGAAGGAGATTGCACGATGAAGAGAAGAGGGAGACGAATGAGAACGACGATAATGAGAAGAGGGAGACGACTGAGAACGACGATAAAGAGAAGAGGGAGATGAGTCAAACAACTGAGAAGTGTGAAGAAGAAGAAATTAAGAAGAGGAGATGTAGGACTGAAAAGTGAGAAACTAAGAAGAGGAGACAAATGGCACAAGAGGAAGAGATTGAGAAGAGGAGGAGACGCACAACTTGAACCTAATGTTTTAACTTTTATTAAATAAATAATATAAACATTACATTAATTTGGGTTGGGCTGGTTTGACTCAAAATTTTCAACACTCCAACCCGAGATCCCACCCAACCCTTAGTACATTTTAAACTAACCCAACTCAACCCATATAATATGGGTTGTGTAGTGTGGGTTATTCATTGTATTTTCACACCCCTAATTGGCATGTATCATTGAGTCGAGACAAAATTACCTGTGTAAATGTGGTCCTTTATTCTCCATAAACATGTCTCTAAACTAACTTTACCTTTTGACACTTAGGAGGCATTTGGAGGAAGGATTGATTTTTGGTAAGGTTAGCATTATGATAATCTCACTATTATAATAGTCCTTATGTTATGATAATATGCGATTTTGGGAAAAGAGTATGATAGATAGTGTTATGATATTTTTTTTCTCAAATATATAATATAGATCCAATACACAAATTTCATAAATTTATTTTATCAAATAATCTTACTTTTCTTAAAATCATTTGCCTTAATTTTCTTACTTACAATGTTCATTTCATAAATTTTGTTATTAAAACATTATGTTTCACCCTTATTTTTTAGCATACACATGTAACTCATAAACATGTAAACACAAACCACTGTTATTAAAATTGCTTACATACGATTCTTATGTCATACCCCAAACCATACTACGATGATAACGTAGTAGAAATAAGGTGCAGTTTGTTACGATCTTGAAATTTCTTATTGCAAAATCATATTCTCAACTCCTTTTAAACTATCAACAAAACTCAAAACGCAAACGGTGGTCAACCTAAATGCCAAGTATAATAAATACATACCAAAACGTATACTTTATTAATAACATACGTTTGATACATAATTACAACACTTTGACCAAATAACTAATGTTTAACTATTTCCAAAACATCTGGAGTCATCTCGCTGCAAATCATTCAACCTTCTTTTCTACTTGGCCTAAACGCCTGATCTTGGAAGATGAGATTCTTAAAACGTAAGTCTAAATGACTTAGTGAGATTTTATGAAATCATTTTCACAATGCCCTTTGATAAATCATTTTCATCAAATCATAAATAATAATACAAATCAGTTTATCAATTAAACACTTTATTTTGCAAAACATGTCAAAACGCATGTAATCATTTTCATAATAGAATTAAATCATCTCGCAAACCATATCAATATACATTTTGCATAAACACCAATTCGCATAACACATCTTTCTCACATAATATAAATCATTTCAAACAAACACACATTAGTTAATTATTTTTTTCACAAGTCCCAAATCGTTTTCTACGCCTTGGTCTCATTATCTAACATTTAGACTACTGTATCAACAACATCCAAGAACATACAAATTCGCCATTGTTGCTCAAGCCACTAAGCTTTATACGCTTCTTTCAATGCATAAGCCAACTACTTATCACCATGTAGCCCGTACATCCCATGGTGGTCTTGGCTCTTTATGTGAACATAAAAGTTAGCATCATCTCAAGAAATCAACTAATGTTTTGAAAACCATTTTATAGTATGAAAATCATAATCATCAAATCAAGCTTTAACATTACAAATCATGTTTGAAAACATATAAATTTTTCATAGAATTCTCTTTTGAAACACTTTTCATTTGAATTCTTCTTTCAAATCAGTAAAGAGATATCATGATAAAGTTTTTAACATAAATTTATTTGAGAGAAAATAGTCACGAAGCTTTGAAAGAAAGCACTCACTACCAAAAATCCTCATCTTCCTTCTCTTTTCGTGGAGCCTTCTCGTAAAACAATCATCATACTTAGCACTTTATTTTTCTTCTTTCCGCCAAAGCCAAACGACAACATTTTAGCTCTCTTTTTTTAAAATAAAATCTTTTTGTGTTTACTTAATGACCAAGTCTTCCATTTATATAGCTCTTAAACTATCTTAATCATGCTTAAACTTTTCTTAGTTTGCCAGCTCTTGCTTAAAACTTTACACGTGTAAATTTAATACTTAGCTCAATCATGCTTAACTCCTTAATATTACACGTTAATCCTTGTCAAATAAATTGACATTTTTTCGTCAAACCTTAGTTCTTGTCTAACTTCATACCGCAAATAACTTTAACCACTTAACACTTCTCACGAATAACCTTATTGTATTGTTATATTTTTACTACAAGAAACATTCCTCGCAAACTAACCAACTTTTACTGGCTTAGAACACTTATCGCGAACTTAAACTTCAAGGCTTTCTCGCAAACTTCTTCATCACGAAACCCTTGGTTTTTATCGCGAAGACTACCCAAATGCCTAGTCGTTTTAGTCAAAACTTCACTTCTTAACTTACGTGAAAACTTTATGTAGAACAAGAAATTTCAGTCAATTAAATTTCGCCATGCCAGCACAACAAAATTGTGATGATTATAATTTGATTGGATCTGGTTAGTCAAGTTTTTCCATATTCAACCCAATTCAAGCCCTGATGAAAAATTGGACCAAACAAGAGGGCCCGAGCCCGCCAAGAAAGTGGGCCCAAGTCCAAGTTCAAGCCCAAGCCCAATAAGACAAATGAGTCCAAGCCTAAGCCCATCAAGCAAATGGGTCCAAGCCCACTTAAAACCCATGAAATTTCTCTATAAATAGAGACTTTTGCCACTCATTTGAGGAGGTCTTTGGTTGAAAGAAGAATTGAAGCTCTAAAGTAATGAACCTATGAAGAATTGAAGATTCAAACTCCTACAAACTCTTTAGACGTTCAAGTTCGTATCAACATCTTCTAAATGATTGAAGACTTGGAAGATTGGAAGATTAAACTTTCATTTGATTCCAGAAGATCGAAGTTCAAATCGATATGTAACTACAACATCCTGATGACCAAAGATCGAAGACCAAGAAGTTCTAAATTTTTTATATTGTATTCAAGAGAAAGCATCAAAGGAGTAAATACTAGAGATTGTATTCACAATATTCATCAATATATTAAAGTTTAATTCCACGAAATACATTTCTTCGAAATCTCATGTGAACATTTTCTTTTGAGAGTGTTTAGACTTATACATTCTATACAAACCCTTCTTTTCTCAAAACTTCCTCACGAATTAACTTCTTAATCACAAAACTTATACTTAACCATAAAAGATTTTATCGCTTAATCTTTTTTGTGGATTTATTCAAACGCCAACTTCTTTAATATTTAATCGAATTTTACTTCCTATACTCAAATTAAAAACGGGTTTTACATCTTACTCGATTAAATTTTGACCTAACTCGACACATTGCATACAACAACAACTTAGGTTATTTTGCGACATCTTAATTGAAGCATATATCGATAGTATTCGTAACTTTGGTAGTAAGACAATGCAAATAACATTCTAAATACAAATTTCCTGAAACATAACTTCATTAATACAATAATAACTAAAAAGTGTCTAGGTCTAATTGCTTTTGTTCTAAAGCATCATTGTTTTTACTTTTGTCAAAATGTTAGCACAAAAAATGAGTATAAAAATCTACATTACATCTAAACATTTTTTCCTTTCAACCACGTACTAATGATAAATATTTTTAACATTTAAAAAAGTTTCATGGATATTAATATAACTTAAATATTTTTAAAAACAAAATAGAGTAAGTACTAATTTTTGTAAAAAAAAAAAAACAATAAAATTCAGGACAATTTTCTATAATGAGTTAGAAAACAGTATGTAAAAGAACTCTCTTATCATAGATTAATTTAATTGAGAAAGAAAAAAAGAGAAAGGAAAAAGAGTGAAGAGTTTGGGAGATAAGGAAAGAAGTTTGGGGGACTAAATAACAAACAGCCACTAAATACAAAGTAGAAAAAGAGTTCTTCAAACCAAACTTTTTGTTTAACACTTCTTTTTCATTCTTTTTTCTAACAGTCGAACCTCTCGCAAGTTCTTCCTCTCTTCTCTTTTTTCAGTTCCCCTTCGTCCTCAATTTCTCTTTATCTTCCAATATAATCGTCATTTTTTTTTTAAATTTCCACTGTGAACCACACATTCACTGCCGGCAAGGTGTTTTCTCTTCACTTTCTAGCTTCTAGATGTTCAAATAGGTCTAATTTTGGATTTATGATGCTTCACAAGGTCTTGTTTTCATTTTTATTCATACACGCCATGGACGGACGCCTATTTTTCTTATTTGCAGACTCATACAATCGCAATTCTGCTTTATCTGCACACTCAATTAAGTCATTTGGGTAGATGTATATGCTGAATTTGTATAGACCCTCTTTCGGGCATCTCTGGAAATGCTGTGAACATAAGGATTTGTGCGGCTATTCTAGAGGGTTAACACGCATTCCAATCTCTACTGCTCGCTGCTTAGGTTCCAGGTATTTGCATGGTTTCCTAGAATCATCGTGTATGTTTAAAAGAAGTTCTTGGTTTATGCAATATGGAATAAGAAAATAGAGAATTTGAGATCATGCGCCCTAGTGGCAAAAGAGGGTCACGTGCTTAATAAAAGAACTTGGAGGCAATGAGTTCAATCCATCGTGACCACTCATCTAGGATTTAATATCCTAGAGTTTCTTTGGCACCAAAACGATGTAAGGTGAGGTAGGTAGTGTCGCGAGATTTTTGTATGTGACCTAAGCTGACTTGGACACTTTTGAATAAGAATAAAAATAAAAATGAAAGGAAATTCAATAGATACTGACTGCGTTTATGTGACGAGTATGGTTGTAAACTAGAGACAAGATGGTAAGAAGGGAGGACAACTTTGGGAACAAAGTAAGTGTTGCAAAGTGAAGGAAAAGTTTGCCACTTTTTGAGTTGATTGTTATTTAGTTTGGATTATATTAACATGTGCATTATTGCGGTTTTGGATGATTACTAGTTAATAAGTACACTAAATCATGTATCTTAGGATGTGAAATCGTTGACATGTGTTAGACCTAGATTTCAATTATAGTTGATGGTGTATCAGATGTTAGACGTTTGCCAAACTTATGATCCACTTCTTAATATTTTCTTGTTCATATTGATATAATAGCATGTTAAAATAGTAAGATCTTTTAATTTGGTCCAACTTCTAATTGCTTTTATATCTTTAGGCCCAACTTCCATGTCACAGGCATTAACAGAGTTTGCCAAACTTTTGATCCACTTTTAGTACTATCTTGTTCGTAATGATATAGTAAAACATTTGATGTCAAGAAAATTAGACATCCTGTAAAATTTTCATGTAAAAGTTTCTTTTATTTTAGTGTAGAGCTCATCGGTTTGTGCTCTAAAGCTTTGTAGTGACTTGTTAGTTTTTCTCTTTGTTGATGACTCAACTTCAGGAAAATTATTGCCATGTCTGCATCTGTGTCAAAAGATTCTGGGATATCAGTTGCATCAGCAGCAATCCAGCCTCCATCTCACCCTACCTATGATCTGCGTGGCATCATCAAATTAGCCCTTGCAGAAGATTCTGCTGACTTTGGTATGAAATTATTATTTTATTATTTAATTTTTTGAAGATTTTATGGTGATGTTTGGGATTATCTCCCATTCAAGAAAAAAGAAAAATGAAAAAAAAAAAGAAAAAGAAAAGAACTAGTTGCTGAAATTTTCATTTGCCCAGTAATCCTTAGCATAGTTTTTGCTTCTGGTATGGGTTTGATCTTGAGTCTTATTTTTGTTGGATAAGAAGTTTACAGAAGCATTCACATCATCAATGGTCAATTTCTAATTCCCAACAACTGTTCTCATGGGTCAACTTCCAACGAAAGACCTAGCAGCCTGCATCAGATTGATTATATCTGCATGTCATGTCGTGCCTGGGATGCTTTTTCAAGATTGAATTCCTGATGCATAATGTACCAGTTTTACTTTTTTTAGATGAAGATGTGTGTATGAGTGTTACAGGAACCATATAATTGAAATAGAGAACAAAAAGTTGAAACATAAATTATATTGATAATTTGCAGGATATGGAAATACAGAAAATACAACTCCCCAAGTTTGAGGAACTTTGATGCCTCCTTGAGCAAACTCAATTTCAAACATCTAATTAATCGCTTACTTTCAGCCCATGCGCACAGACTTTTTGTAATCATTTTCTACTAAAAGATGCTTTGACCAGTGACTAACATATCAATCCATAGAATCCTTTTAATCTTTTAACATTTATTCTCAATTCCTAATAGTATTCTTAACACAATTGTAGGTGATGTAACATCTTTGGCAACTATCCCTTCTGACATGCTAGTGGATGCTTTCTTTTTGGCCAAAGAGGATGGCATTGTTGCTGGTATTGCTCTTGCAGACATGGTTTTCCAGGAGGTTGATCCTTCAATTAGGGTAATGTTAATGCTCTCTCTCATCACTCCCTCCCCCTCTTGTTTTTGGTACTTATTGAGTTATTTATGAGCTGGGTGTTCCCATTCATCCTAATTCACGTTTTGTCTTCAGGTGGAATGGTCAAAAAAAGATGGAGATTATATTCATAAAGGATTGCAATTTGGAAAAGTTTCTGGTAAGAATAGAAAATCTGTAGGAATCCTAACAAAACTCCATGTTGAGCATTGTTTTGGTATGGGATACTCCAAACACTTGATTTGAGCTTGATTTTAAAATTTATTTCATTATTGTTAGAGTTAGTGTGCTTAAGCCCAAGGAAGGATTATGTAAGAACCCCAATTATCCATACCTATAGGAGGAAGGGTAGAAAGGTAACTGCACAGGACAATATTATGGAGGAATGATTGGAAGGAAGATCGTGCTGGGTAGGGCCCATTGGGCTGAGAAATAGGTGAGCCTATAAATAGGATTATTAGGTATGGAGTAGCTAGGTATATTTTATCTTTTAAAAGGTAGGGCTGCAGCAGCCGCAAGGGTCTCTTAAATCAAGGAGGCCGGTATGTTCTTTTCTTGATTTTCCTTGTGTTCTTTGTTGTTTCTTTTCATCTTGTGACGTTGTAAGCATTTGGCTATATATAAATAAAGTAAACCAGGGTACCGCCTCTGTTTAAGCCATTTTTACAGTATTTTCGGTCTAAATCAGTGTATCCTAACAGATTAACTCTAATATTCCTTCTTTACATTAAGCGTGTTGTCTATTTATTTTCCCCTATTGTACCTTTTATATATGAGAAAATATTAAGAAAGTCAGATCGTGATTTTTCTCCCGGTCCTATGGTTTCCACCTAACTCAGTGTCATATTTTCATTTACTGCTTTCAATATGGTATTAGAGCGGGGTAAAGACGAAACCCTAGACACCAATATAGATGGAACCCAAATAGAGACTAAACACATGACAGCCGTTGCTGTCGTCGAGATCAATGCCACCGTCGCTGCCACCATCACCATGGAAAAACTATTCCACTAGCTTCAGACGTTGCTGGTGAGTAGTCTTGACCCCTAGTGAATGATTCCAACCGCAAGTGCCAAGCAAGTTTGCCCATGCACCGTTGCTACCAAGCGCATCTGTCCATGTTCTACTGTCTATCTTCTCTAATGCTCAGTGGGCCTACTCCCAATCGGTCTCCTCTGTCTAGTCGCATAACCCTTTTGGTTAGCTGTCGATTCATGCGCCACCAACCCTAAATCACGCGCCACTGCTGCCAAGGTCATACATCTACATGCCGCCACTGCCCTCTTTTCACACACCGCTACCTTTTGACTTGTTATAGCAGTCATACATACGTGGTCTCTGAATTGATCAGCTCCATACTAAATCAGGGTTTGAAGTTGCCAAACCTCCAAGGTTTGAAGCACAGTTTGATTATCGGGTTTGCGAACTTTAGAAATCCTTGTATGGGCTGAAGCTGTCACCAAGAGCATGGTTAAGTTTACTATCTTTGTCAAGTCCCAAGGATATAGTCAGAGGCACTTTGGTCACACTTTGTTTACAATAATCTCCAAGGTTGGGAAAATCACTGTGTTGATTGTCTATGCTGATGACATTGTATTCTCTAAAGATGACATCGTCGAGTTCATCCAATTGAAAAAGAAGATGGGTGATGACTTTGAAATTAAAGACTTGGAAAATCTGAAGTATTTCCTTGAGATGGAGGTAGCTAGATCAAAAGAAGGTATCTCCGTATCTCAAAGGAAGTATACCTTTATTTGCTAACTGAAACAAGTATGCTGGGATGTCATCCTGCTGATACTCCTATTGAGTTCAATTGTAAATTGGGAAATTCAGATGATAGAGTTCCAATTAATAAAGAAAAATATCAGTGGCTCGTGGGAAAGTGTTAGACCACCTATTATTCTGCAATATAGTAGAAAGGGAAAGACAGGAATAACACGTGTAAAGAGGAACTTAGACAATGAGAAGAGGGACCACAGTGGGACCCAAGGCAGTTAGAGTCATTGTGTCTATTATAAATAGAATTTCAGTAGGAGGGAAGGGCATATGTGCATTTTGGTGAGAATTCTGTTTCATCCTTAAGAGAAAGGATAACAGGGGTGAGAGAAAGTTTCTTTGAATTTTCAATTCCTAGTTTCTCAAATTGATCTCTTCATCAATTCGATAGTGTAATTCATTCATCGTTTATATTGAATAAGAACATTTTATTACCGTGATCGTTTACATTTTTCGGACTCCATCATATTGGCATCAAAGCTTTTTTCTCTAGGAAATCGAAAGAGGATGGCGCAGAAGCGAATTGAAGAAAAATTATAGATGTTCGACCAAGAAATATTAGGAATTCGAATGGAATTGCACAAATTACCAACCATTGAAGAAAACTTCACGTCCTTAGCAAAAAGTATTGAGATACTGGAAATGCAAGCCGAGAAACAACAACTGTTGTTGAAGTACGTTGAAAACACATCAAAGGAAAAGTCAGCGATGAGCGAAGGAATAATAGGATTTAGAGGCCAAGGGTCAACGATGACGAAAATGATGGAAGAAGGTAGTACTCCAATAAAAGAAATTGGAAGCGAAAGACGATCGAAGAAAATCGAAATCAAAGATAATCCGAGTGATGGAAGCAAGTTCAAGAAGGTAGAAATGCCAGTTGATCCCGATTCATGGCTATTTAGAGCAGATTGGTATTTTGAAATACACAAACCTGATTCAGAGAAGATGATGTGGCAGTCATTAGCTTTGATTGAGCAGCGTTAGATTGGTACAGGTTGCAAGAAGAACACGATGAGTTTAAAGACTGGGCGGACTTAAAGCAGAGGTTGTTGGTGAAATTCTAATCAGTCAGGTAAGGTTCAATTTGCGGAAGATTCTAAGCAATCCAACAGGAGTCAATTGTGGAAGAATATCGAAATCTTTTTGATAAATTAGTGGCACTCCATGGATTAAGGCCAACGTTGAATGCTAGGAACTGGTTGGGCTAGCACAAATGATGAAATTAGCCCAAAGAGTAGAAAATCGGGAAATCACATGAAGAGAGGCAAATTTAAAGGAGAATCCTGAAGGTAAGTATCAATCCAACTATTTGAATAATAGTAAATCTGTTAATTTGATAAGACTGGAAATATATTTCCTAATGAGAACAATTACCCTAAGAGGGGTGGCGGTTGGAGAAAATCGACAGGAAGGTCTAGTGAAACAGCTTTTTGATGCTGAATTTCAAGCTCGAAAAGAAAATGAATTATGCTTTCGTTGTGATGAAAAATATAACTTTGGGCACAAATGTAAAGCCAAAGAACAGAGAGAATTACGAATGTTTGTAGTGCGAGAGAATAATAAAGAAGTGGAAGTTATAGAGGATGATTTTGAGAGGAAGAAGAGATGAATTCGTTGGGGATAGAGGAAGAAGTTAGATCAATTGTAGAGTTGTCTATAAACTTTGTAGTTGGTTTATCCAATCTGGGAACCATGAAAGTGAAAAGGAGGATTAAGGGCAAAGAAGTGATCGTGTTAATTGACTGTGGAGCTACTCACAATTTCATATCCAAGAAGATGTTTTGACCTTGTAGTTGCCAACGAAGGAAACCTCTAACTATAGGGTTATATTGGGGTCAGAGACTCCTATAAAAGGAAAAGGAGTATTTGAAGCAGTAGAACTTATGAATGGAAAGTAGTGGAGAGCTTTTTGCCTTTGGAGCTTGGGGAAGTAGATGTCATTTTAGGGATGCAATGGTTATATTCATTGGGTGTTACAAAAATGGATTGGAAGAATCTTACTACGATGTTCTATCATGAGTGAATAACAAAGTAGTCATAAGAGAGGATCCAAGCCTAAGGCCAGAGTAAGTTTGAAAGGCATGATGAAAACTTGGTCGGATTTTGATCAAGGATTTCTGATGGAATGTAGAGCTCTAGAGGGAGGAATGACCTTGGCAAAACTATATGGGGTAGATGCGTGCCAACCATACAAGAGTCCATTCCAGCAATATTAGCAAAATTTGAAGACGTGTTTGAATGACCAGAAGAATTACCTTCGAGGAGGGAAATTGAACATTGCATCCACTTGAAGAATGGTACAGACCTAGGGAGTGTAAGACCCTACAAATACGTGTATCAATAGAAGGCTAAAATGGAGAAGTAAGTGGACAAAATGTTGACTTCTGGGGTAATTTGCCCAAGTACCAGTCCCTATTCAAGTCTAGTGTTGTTAGTAAAAGAGAAAGATGGAAACTAGAGGTTCTGTGTCGATTACAGGGCTTTGAACAATGTTACAATTTCGGATTAGTTTCCTATTCTGGTAATTGAAAAGTTGATTGATAAACTAAATGGTGCAACTTTTGTTTTCGAAAATTGATTTGAAAGCCTGATATCATTAAATTAGGATGTTCACAGATGATATAGAGAAAACCACATTACGAACTTTTAGTCATACTCTTTGGTTGACTAATGCCCCTTCCACATTCCAATCATTAATGAATACTATCTTCAGATCCTATTTGAGGAGGTTTGTATTGGTGTTTTTCGATGACATATTGATATACAATAGAAGCTTGGAAGAGCATTTGTAGCATTCGGAGTTGGTGTTGGAGATATTGAGAGAATATGAACTATATGCAAAAAAGAAGAAATGTAGTTTTGCACGATCGACAGTAGAATACTTAGGGCACATAATATCAGGAAAAAGAGTGGAGGTCAGGAAATTTAGCCTTGATTACATCCGCTTACTCCGATGTCGCATCCTCTAGAAGCCTATTGTCCCACTAACTCAACACTTCCAAGCTGGTTCCATTTGTAGAAGATGTGTGCAAACCCAGGACAGCCAAAGAGGAACTTGGAATATGTCTATCATCAGCCACAATTTTTGGAATAGGAAAAATTGGTCTATTAGAGTCCAGAAACGCGAAATATTGGATGAATGGTTGTGGTAAGGCCAACCCATATGCCACATGACCAATGCTCGCCACAGGACCAATGCGAGCAGCCACCAGAAATGGACCAATGAATTGTGGAGCAAGTTTAGGATGGGTGTAGTGGCCAATAGCGATTGGAGATAAGGACGAAGTTTGACATATATCCAATCATTGACCTCAAAACTGCATGTTCCGTCATTTAGAACTGGCGTACTTTAGCATTCTTTGCTGGGCCTTCATCAAATTCTTCTTCAAAACAGTGAGCATAACATCCCTCTCCTTAGTGTCCTTTAGAAGATGATCAATTTCATTCATCGGGCTGGATCCCTTGTCATATGGAATGGAGGGAGGTGGGCAGTCATAGAGCACCTCAAAAGGAGTCATACGAATGGTGGTGTGATAAGCGGTGTTATAGCTTACTTACACCATTGTTTTGGGGTCCCCATGGCGAAGCAGTGCAAATAAGTCGCAAAGAAAAGCCTCAAAGAAGTCAAACCCAACTGCCCGAAAACCAATTCGATCTCAATCCCTGAGATAGTTTAGATTACAGATTATGTAGATGATCAAATGAACTAAGGATAGGACAATGTTTGTGCTCCCATCAATCTTTGGTCCTCAAAACACTCCACAAGATAAATCAATTCAGTTCATGAAAGCTCCAAATATTCATGCATTCTATCACAAGAACACACAAAACACAAACCTTGAAAGCTTTCAAGGTTTAAAACCATCCATATCACCCTACAAATTACGTAGTTTCTTGTAGCCTCAAAATACAATTTATATATTCTATGAGGCATTTCCAAGGTTGAACTTTCTAAATTTATGGCCATAATCAGGTGTGTAACGTAAAAAGGAAATAAAATGACTTAAAACAGAAAATTCAAATAAGAAACACCATAAATATGAAATTCTTTGCTTTTAATCACCTGTCTAAGAATTTGTAACCGTTCGTTAGTCATGAAGCCCCGTTGTTCCTTAAATGAAGCTTGATTATTCTTCAGGGCAAGCACAAAGCATTCTTGTAGCTGAAAGGGTGGCACTAAACTTTATGCAGAGAATGAGTGGAATTGCAACTTTAACCAAGGTACTTTTGTTTCCCTTATTAGGCCACAATGTAGCTTGATAACATCAATTTCTTCCATGTCTTATATAAATATAGGCAGGCAATTGGGTGAGGCAGCCAATGGAATCAGACACATGACTTTGCTAGTACCCAATGTGTGGTCCGGCGATGCGTTGTGCTTGCATGGGCTGAGTGCCTATGTGCGATTGACATTGTTCAGGCCTCACCCCACCAACGGCCCTAATAGTGGTGAATTTATCCAAAATTTCATTTTGGCTTAGTGGCACTCACATGCACCTTAGCCCCTGAAAGCGGCATGAATTTGAGCCTCTAAAATGCCACTTGAATGAATACTTAAATAATATTCAACAAGAAAAAAAGAATGTTAGACCTATTATAGTTTTAAAGTTTACGCATTTAAAATATATCTTCGCTAACTTTTTCCTTTCAAATGGTAGTTATATAATCATTGGTCCCAACCCCCTTAACCTCTCCAAAATACTCCACTCAATTATAGGAGGAAAAAAATTATATCTAATTTTAAAAAGAAAAAAAGTTGCATGCATACGTACATCATAAATGTATCTATATATATTGGACGTTGAATCATTCAATCTCCAAGTTTATAAAATCATTTTTATCAATATTTATGTTGAGATCGATGTATTTAATAAGATACATAATTTAGTCTTACAGCATATATTGAAAAAAAAATTGTTTGATAAGATAGGCAATAAAGTTTGTATGCAACGATTTTTTTGCAATGAAAATTAGTTGAGGCATATGTGATATATTTAAATTAGTTCAATTTTTATAAATGAAATTTTGATTGTTTGTTTTAGATCATTTTTCACTAAGCTCTCCAGAATAAAAATTCTAGATTTGCCATAGATCCTGATGCGCATGCCTTTGGCACATGCACACTTTTTTGTTCCCTTGCATGATTCTGCGCCCTCCCACACAATGCTCCTGCCGCAGCCATCTTGCCTGTGTGGTTGCTACAGTCTGAGACTCAAATAAGCCTATGCAACATATGCTCGATCCCATCTTGTTTTGTGACTCCCTCCTCTACTTGGTGACACTAACGCCTGTCATCAGTCTCATGGATGCTGACTGCATTATTCTTTACAAATACATCACTATCTAGGTTACATTAACTGCCAACCTCTAGTCCAAGTGTTTAGGGTTTAGGGTTTAGGGCTATCTAGGTTACATTAACTGCCAACCTCTAGTCCAAGTGTTAAAAAAACATAAAAGTCTGTAACACTTGTTAGGTGTGGCCCTCATAACCTTATGCTCATGTAAGAATTTCACAAAACCTTTGTTACCCTTTACAAATAAAATTAAAACATTTCCTTGTAAACGAAAACGTTAACTTGGGCAATTCTCTAACGAATGGAAGACATCACACAGACACATCCTTCGTTGTATACTAAATATGACCTGATACTCTGGCATAGCTCTAACTCTTCCATAGAATCATTTCATAATGAATTCCTTCATTCTAATTTTTGTTGAGGAGCTACCTTGAATGAAAATACTACAAGGTTTCACAAATCCTAATGTGGAGGGTTTTGCTTTTTTGTTGCTTAAATGGGGTCCCACAAATTGTATCATTCTTCTGTCAAAGCATGACAACCTCATTCCTCATGTCTTCCATGTGTCGCACTGGTTGATCTTGCATTTGAAACTTGACTCTATGGACTTATCCAAGGAACTCTGCAAGGATTGGATTCTTCTCTTGTTGCTGTTCTACCAGCTTCCAGAAGGTTGGAGGATGGTTGTGAACGTTCAGGAATGCATAAACATACTTCTGTAGCATGCTGACCACATGGCCGTCTGGCATCCCCATTTCCTTTCCAAATCTGGCAATTTTTGCTTCCAAGGTTACTGTCCATTTCTACAAAACAAAAAAACTTACGAAGAAAGACACTGTTATCATGAAAAGAAATAATCTAATCCATAAGGTAGAATAAAACAGTGGATATTGGAGTAAAGCTGGGGATATGCTTAGCCAAGCATCAAAAGGAATCGTAAGAGGTCTTGTTATCTTAAGGTGGGTTCCTTAGAGCATGTTCATGAGAGAGTTACAGGCTTTGTAACATTACTCCAGTATGTGAGAATTGTATGTAATAGCTGAGATGGTATCTCGTAGATTAGCTTTACTCGTGCATTAATGGTTGCCTTACTTGTACAACGAAGGCTGTTTAAACCTTGTAGGTGATTGTTGTGTTGGGTGTGTTGCACCCTATTCCGTGCAATATTTGCAACAAAAGTAAATGGCAGTCTTTCCTGTGATGTGGCTTTCAAACAGCAAAGTATATGGCCTTTGGTTCTGGATGGTATCCATGACCAATGGCAGGTCGTAGTTATTTTTGGTGTCAGTACTCTGATTACTGTAACATCAACACATCTCCACAGTAATATTTTAATGAAAACGGTTTGACTAGGAAGTACAGGTTTATGTATTAATAATGTAATATTTACAATTTTGAAGCATCATTTTGTTCTTATTTTACCATCGTATGATTATCAACATAGTCGCCATGTTCTAACCCATCGGTATTTGTCGGTTTTAGTTTTATCAATTAGCAAAGAAAACAGTGAAAATTATTATTTTTTTTTTAGAAAAATTGCCTGCTTTAAAATATAATTGTACTTTGCTACACTCTAACTGAAAACTATAGATCATGAAAGCATTGTAATCAGCCCTTAGATGTTAAGTACACTTAGATTTTGAGTTATTAAGTACATGACATCAACTCATCAAGTACTTTGCAGGCAATGGCAGATGCTGCAAGCCCTGCGTGCATTCTGGAAACGAGAAAAACTGCTCCAGGTTTACGTTTGGTGGATAAGTGGGCGGTGCAAATCACTTCCTTAGTTCACTTTTTTAGAGAAACCTTTTTAGCCTTCTACACTTATTCCTTATTCTTTTACAGGTATTAATTGGTGGAGGTCAAAATCACAGGATGGGTTTATTTGACATGGTGTTGATAAAAGATAATCATATATCAGCAGCTGGAGGCATCTCAAATGCCATTAAATCTGTGGACTTGTATCTGCAACAAAGGGAACTTAAAATGAATGTAGAGGTACTTTCCCAAATCTTAACCTTTTTGTTCGTTTATATAGTGGTATATTTTGTACATGACATCTTAATTGCAAAACTTTCTCCAGATTGTTTGGAGTTTCTTCTGACTAGTTGATGTCCCGAGTACTGCTCTTTTCTTGTTATAAATAGATTAACAAAGAAAGAAAAGAACCCACTTGAGAAGAATTATAATACCATAATTTATATAAATTAATCGGACTACATCCTATCCTATTCCTGTCTTTTGCAGTTTCACGAGGTTTCATTATAAGATGAAAGTTACCCCATCCTTTTTCTAATTCTTGTTAATTACACTCCCTTTGTTATTAGTTAAATTGGAAGTGTAATCTAGAATTCAGATAAGTATAATTCTTATTCATTTTTAGTTAAATAAAAGTTACATATTTATATAGAGAACAAAATAAACCCTAAACACTATGTACAATTACAATAAAGGACATATCTTATAAATATATATCATAACACTCCCCCTCAAGCTGGAGCAAATATGTCAATCATGCCCAGCTTGTTGACAGCTAGCTTATCCTTGCTCCATTTAAAGCTTTAGTCAGAATATCTCTCAATTGTTCTCCAATCTTTACATATCCTGTGGACACCAACCCATCTTGGATTTTCTCATGAATGAAGTGACAATCCACCTCAATATGTTTAGTTCATTCATAAAATACTGGATTAGATGCAATGTGAAGTGCAGCTTGATTATCACACCATAATTTAGCTGGCACTGTAATACTGAAGCCTATCTCAGATAATAGTTGGTGAATCCATACTATTTTGCACACAAATTGTGTCATAGCTCTATATTCAGACTCAGCACTTGAACGAGAAACAACATTTTGTTTCTTACTCTTCCATGATACTAAGTTTCCACCTACAAAGACACAATATTCAGAAGTTGATCTCATTCTCACGAGATTCTGCCCAATCAGCATCAGTAAAACATTCAACTCTTGTATGTCCATGATCTTTGTATAAGATCCCACGTCCAGGAGCAACTTTCAGATAACACAAAATCTGCTCTACTGCAGCCCAATGATCCACTGTAGGGGAAGACATGAACTGACTTACAATACTTACAAAATAAGCAATGTCTAGTCGAGTCACTGTTAAGTAGTTCATCTTCCCAACTAATCTCCTATATCTCTCAGGATCTTTCATAATTCTCCTTCTTTAACAAGTTGCTGATTTGGCATCATAGGAATGTCACTTGGTTTGGCTCCTAATTTTCCTGTCTCAGACAACAAATCAAGTACATATTTTCGTTGAGACAAATAAATACCTTTCTTGCTTCTCATCACTTCAATGTTCAAAAAATATTTCAATTGGCCCAAATCTTTCGTATAAAGCTGACCATGAAGGAAAGTTTTGAAAGACGAAATACCCGATGCATCATTTCCAGTAATAACAATATCATCAACATATACAACTAGTAGAACTATACCATTATCATATCAACGATAGAAATCCGAATGATCAGATGCACTCTTTTGCATACCAAAGCATACGAAGACAATGTTTCAAACCATACAATGATTTTCGAAGGTGACGTACTTTATCTCTCCCCCTGAGCAACAAACCCAGGTGGTTGCTCCATATAAACTTCTTCTGGAAGATCACGATGCAGAAAAGCATTCTTAATGTCAAGTTGATGCAAAGGTCATTTATGGGTAGCAGTCATGGAAAGAAATGACGTATGGAAGTTAATTTGGCAACTGGAGAAAATGTATCTGAATAATCAGTTTCATAGATTTGAGCATAACCTTTGGCAACAAGGCGAGCTTTCAATTGAGCCATTGTTCTAGCAAGATTCATCTTGACAACAAACACCCATTTACAACCAATGGCCTTCTTTCCTGCAGGACGAGATACCAAATCCCAAGTACCATATTATCATCTAAAGCAGTCATCTCCTCAATCATTGCATTTCGCCAGCCAGGATGAGACAAAGCTTCATGAACAGAGTTAGGAATAGATGTGGAGTCAAGGGACGTAATAAAAGCATATGTGGGAGGAGACAATTGGTGATAGGAAACAAAGGAAGAAACAGGGTAAGTACACTTGCGTTGACCTTTCCGAAGAGCAATGCGAAGATCATCACTTGGCCCCGGATCACATGATGAATGGGGCATTGATGGAGGACATGAGTCTAAAGCTTGTGGTGGAGATCGTCGGGAGTAGACTCGAGAAATCAGTGGGCGGGAAGGAGGTGCATCAGTGGAAGAGTATGGTGTGGGAGAGGTAACCTCATATATAAAAAGATTGTTATCCTCCCCCGACACGAACTCGATGGTGATGAAGTAAAGGGTGTATATGATAGAACACTGATACAGTGTTTCTATTTTATTGATAGCTTCACATAAATTACAATATAAAAGCAGTAAAAGAAAAGTAAAAGAACACTAACCCTTGCCCTTCCTCTCTTTCAAGGAATGTTGCAGCCCTAATTCTTCACCAAATTATTCATGCCCTTCTTCCCTCCCCAACTTCCTATTTATAACCAACTAACTACCAACAAATCTAATTACCTTTATACCCCTACCCGATATTAATCTAGGTATCTAACATTACCCGAGCCTTCAAAAACACCCTGTCCTCAAGGTGTTCTTACAAATATGATCTCCCTTTTTCTTTTCTTTTTCTTTTTTTCTTTTGGTTACAAACTATTTCCAGTGATATGCTGACCAAAAAAAAAAATCTCTCAGCTTCAGGAAAAAAACATTTCTTTGCTTCAATAAGATCCATTGACTTCGCCCATAGCCCAGAATGATCTTCCTTTAAATCATCCACTTCATTTACATAATAATGGGCCTTCACTCTTTGATTTATAAAAAACTTAGAAGCCCACTTTAAGTAGTAAAGCCCAAAATTTTAGGGTTTGTTTTTCTTGCCTCTTTCTTTCTCCCTATCATCTTCTTCCACGTCATTGGAATCTTCACGCGTACTACTTCTTTACGTGATTCATCCATATTTGACATCATCTCCCCGGACCACCGTAACCGACCACTTGCCGGCGTTTTCTCTCTCCTCCACATCCAGATAACTGTCATCATCTTCTTTTCCCCTCGCAACCCAACAACTTCCAGCGGCTTCATCCTCCATCGTAACCAGCCATTTTCTCTTTCCTCAAGCAATAATTTTTTTTTCGCTTGAGTCTTTGATTCAGATCTCTTTGGTACTTCTCGCCAATCCTCCGCGATCATTTTCTCTTTGATTGCTAAGGATTGTCCGCCAACACCTTCTTCTCACACTGATCAGAAACGTAATAACAGCCTTTAGTCCAGTTCAAACCAACCCTTGAATGCTTCGCGTTCCTCCGGTGATCGATAACAATATAATGTGCTTCCAACAGAACTACTTAGCTTGTTTTGATCGATTTCTTTTCCTTCAATTTCTATTTTGAATTGGTTTCGATCACTCACCTTCTCTGTTTGTACTTCGTTCTCGGCTCTTCCTACCGGTGTCATTCCACCGTCGACTGTCTTTATCATTGGTATTTGTGGTTTCTTTTCGGCTTCATCCTCTAACTTCTCTGTAATCTTCTTGCTCGACCGGCTGATTGAATCTTCTATTTCGCTCGTTGTATCTTCTATGTCGTTCGTTGTCCTAGATTTCTCACGAATCATGTTCTAAAAAATATTTCATCAGTTCTATTTCTCTTTTTTTTGTTTCTTCGATTTCTCTCTTTTTTGCTTCAATTTCTCTCCTTTTCATCTCTTCCTTCTCCAACGTTTCAAGCCACTCTGACAAGCGCTGATCGTTTTCCTCGATTTGAATCCCCCTTCGATCAATCGCCTCTGTCAAGGTTTCTTCGATTTCTGATCTTTTTGTTTCTTCCTTCTCCATTGTTTCCATAAACAGCAACATCATTTGTTGAGTCCTCTCGTTTATTGCAATAATGCTTTCCATTGTTTCCCATATCGACGGCAGTTTCTCTTCCATGGCTGACAACTTGATAATTCTTCCTCCAAGATCAACTAGCTCTGATACCAATTTGATAGAACACTGATACAGTGTTTCTATTTTATTGATATCTTCACAAAAATTACAATATAAAAGCAGTAAAAGAACCCTAACCCTATACTCTTCCTCTCTTTCAAGGAATGTTGCAGCGTTAATTCTTCACCAAATTCTTCATGCCCTTCTTCCCTCCCCAACTTCCTATTTATAACCAACTAACTACCAACAAATCTAATTACCTTTATACCCCTACCCTATATTAATCTAAGTATCTAACAGTATCCTAAAAAAATGTAACATCAGGTGAAACAAGATACCTATTAAGGGTAGGACAATAACAACGCTATCCCTTTTGAACTCGCGAATAACCCAAGAAGATACACTTCAAGGATTTGGGATTTAACTTAGTATGATGAGGATGAACGTCGCGAACAAAACAAACACAACCATATCTTAGGAGCAATAGAAAACAAATTTTTGGTAGGAAAAAGAACACGGTAGGGAATCTCACTATTAAGAACAGAGGAAGGAATTCTATTAATAAAAAAACAAGCTGTGGAAACAGCATCTGCCCAAAAGGTTTTCAGAACATGCATTTGAAACAACAAAGCACGGGCAATTTCAAGTAAATGCCAATTTTTCCGTTTTGCAACACCATTTTGAGATGGAGTGTCAGGACACGAAGACTGATGAATAATGTCATGTTCACACAAGAGCCAAGAGAGAGAAAAATATTCACCTGCATTATCGGTGCGCAAAGTTTTGAGAGACATTAAACTGATTTTTTATTTTAGTATGAAAGGCACAAAAGTGAGATAATAACTCAGAACGATTTTTCATTAAATATAACCAAGTTAGACGAAAATGATCGTCAACAAAAGTAACAAAATAAGGAAAGCTTGTTTGAGATACAACTAGACATGGACCCCAAATATCATAACGAACTAACTCAAATGGAGCATTTGCTCGTTTATCGACTCAAGGACTTGAAATAAGATGATGAAATTTAGCAAATTGACACGAATCACAATTTAAAGAGGACAAAGACCTAAATTCTGGATAAAGTTTCTTCGACACGAATAAAGATGGATGACCTAAACGACAATGGACTTCAAAGGGAGAAGGAAAGACAGGACATGCCACAGCTTGCGGTACTTGATGATCAAAGCGATAAAGGCCTCCCGACTCATATCCTCTACCAATAATCTTCTTTGTTACACGATCCTGTAACAAGCAATAACCAGGAAAGAACAAAACAACACAATTTAGGTCATGAGTAAGTTGGCTAGTAAAAATTAAATTAAAGGATAAATTAGGTAAATGTAACACAAAAAACAGAGAAAATGATGGGGTAAGATGAATAGTGCCAGAGCCAAGAAGTGGAACCATCCGCCAATGTAACAGATGTAAAAGAGGCAGGGGACAATGGTTTAGAAAATAGGCGAGAATTACCCGTCATATGAGCTGTGGCACCAGAGTCTATGACCCATTTGGTAGATGATGTTAGAAGACACTTTGTATTACCTGGGACAACGGTGGATGCAACATGAGTCGAGGAAGATGACGCTTGTAATGAATCTTAGTAATTCTGAAACTTGGCAAACTCATCTGCAAAAATAGTAACTGATTCCTCTAGTATATCACATGTGGAAGCTATTTGAGCATGTTGAGATTGTTGACTATTCTTATATAACAATTTTCGACAATCACGTTTCATACGGCCTGGCTTACGATAGTAGTTACAAACAATCTTTGCAAAATCTGATTTTCGATGATCATAACTATTCCTTTGAACATTGCTATCTATTACTCGAGGTGCCTGAGGGTTATTCTTCTTGGTAAAGAGAGCACTACTAGGTTGAGAAATAGATACACCAGTCGGAGAGCTTTTAATGCGAAGGACACGAGTGAAAGCATCATCTAATGATGGAATCTTAGAGTCAGAGAGAATTTGTGCCTTTGTTATTCCAAATTCAGGTAAGAGTCCATTCAAAAAGATCATAACAGCCATCTTCTCTCGTTGAGCTTGTTGAACTTTAACATCAGGACTAAAAGGTAACAACAAGCCAAGCTCAACAGTTGTCTTCTTAAGCTGCATAAAGTAGCTGGTGACAGACTCAACTTTTTGTTCAACACGAAAAAATTGCATACAAACCTCAAACATTCTATATACACTTTATCTGAATATAGAAAATCTAGAAATTCCAGAAGATTTTTTAACAGACTCACAGTGATCGACCAATCCAATTATGTCACTCTCAATGGAGTTTTTGATTTGAAGATATAAACGGGCATCATCACAATGCCAATCCTTCTTCTGCTTTGTATTTTTTGGGGATCTTCGGTCATATGATTAGGTCCATTTAACTTATGTTCTGTGATCTTAGAGGCTAAGGGAATAACGTTGGAGACTACCAAATTCTTTATGTTGGCCATATTAAAGTCACACACTGATTGTAGTACACACAAACAAAGAAAAAATCAATTCAAACCGCTGTTAAATTGGAAGAAAACCCTAAAACAATGGCGTAGCCTTCAGATTTTGTCAAATCTGAATACTCTTTGATAGACCCAACGATACAGACTGACCAGAAGCAGAGGTTCGAGACAAGCCCAGAAGATGGAGGTCAAAACGGATTTCTCACACGGCGGCGCGTGGGTGATGTGTAGAGGTATTCCGGCAGCGCGTGAATCTCACGCACAGTGTTTCCTGACGATCGGCGAAGACGGACTTGGGTGGACAGAGGTGGTGCTTCTTATGGTATGGGGCGGTGTCGACAAACCGTCAGCGGAAGGCAACCTAAACTTAAGCCTAATGGAGGAGGAAGCTAACGGCTATTCGAAACCCTAATGGCTCTGATACCATGTAATCTAGAATTCAGATAAGTATATTTCTTATTCATCTTTAGTCAAAGAAAAGTTACATATTTATATAGAGAACAAAATAAACCATAGACACTATGTACACTGTTACAATAAAGGACATATGTTATAAATATATATCATAACAGGAAGGTTTCTTTTATATAGGAAGTTAGGATTCTATCACTCTCTTCTTCAGCAACCAATCTTCTATAAATGATCTGAACCTAACCTGTACAAACAGGGGTCATCCTCAAAATGGAATTTTAAATCATGGAAGAAATGTTTACGCTGGTGATAGTTTAAGTTAACAGGAGAACACCAATTCGGTTTACAATGTCGGGAACCATGGTGTGCAGCCGCTAGGTTCTACTCGAAGTACTACTCATCACCTGTTGAAGCTTGAAAGCTGGCGTGTCCTAGAAAACTTTGCACACCCTTCACATTGGAAGGTTGTGGTAGCTTCTCTATGACTTCAATCTTGGCCTTATCTACTTAAATTCCAGTCTGCAAAATTTTGTGCCTCAGAACAATGCCTTCTTCTACCATAAAGCCGCATTTCTCCCAATTGAGAACCAAGTTCGTCTCCTTGCATCTTTTGAACGTAAATTCCAGATTCTGCAAACAATTAACTTACAAATCACCATAAATTGAAAGTTATCCATTCGATAGGTTTTTTTCAGCACATCAGATAATATTGACATCATGCATCTTTGAAAAGCAGTTGGTGTGTTACACAAGCAGAAAGGCATTTGTCTAAAGACAAATGTTCTGTATGGACGGGTGGACATTGTTTTCTCCTGATCTTCAGGGGCAATAGAAATCTGGTTGTAACTGAAGTACATAGCAAAGCCCATCTATTTGGCACTTGGTCAATGAGGAGCAACAGGAAATGATCTTTCTTGGTTGCAATATTGAGATTTCTGTAATCCATGGACACACACCAGCCAGTCACTGTTCATGATGGAATCAACTCATTCATGTCATTATTGGTGCATAATACCTAATTTAGACTGGAAGTAAGCAGCACATTCTCCTCTTAATTGAGGGAGTCGTCTTAATACCTTCAACCGTTGCATCACATTGTAAAGATGAAGAAGAAAAAAAAAAAAACAATGTAGAACTTCAAACATCTTTCACAATTATGCTGCACCTTCTATTTTCCCAATACCAGTCTTGCTCCTATTTAAAAATATGTATAAAGAATTAATTCTACTTTCCTAAAAAAAGGAAGCTCTTTCTGTATATTGTGATCTTTACTTCTGCTATTGCAGATATCAACACATTGGGTAGGTGCACCTGTACTGACTTGAAGATTTTCTTAAAACTAATTTTTTATGTGCGCATCACAAATCCTATGCTTCACCTGTTCACCATCTAGTATATTAAAATCCATTGAGTTTCTTTGTAATTAAATGTATAAGGTTAAGCAATTGTTTCTTGAGATTAGTCCAGGTGCTTATAAACTTAATACTTATGGATATAAAGAAAACGTGTGCTGTATATGCTGCTCCTATAACTCTGATTTTGTTAAGTGAAGTTATATTGTCATATATTACAACTTGCTTACCCCTAATTTTTTTAGTTCTTAAATTTTTAAAATTCTCTTCTTGAAATATTCAACATATTTTAATCATTTTTCAGGTTGAGACCAGGACTCTCGAGGAAGTTCATGAGGTACTACGCTATGCAACTCAAAACAAGACATCCTTAACTAGGATGATGTTGGATAATATGGTAGTTCCACTGCCAAGTGGTGATGTTGATGTTTCCATGCTTAAGGAGGCTGTAGGCATAATCAATGGGAGATTTGAGACTGAGGTAATGTTTATTATCAGCATAGTTTGCAGTACAAAATTTGGATGATTGAACAGATTGCTTTATCAAAAAGTAGATAAGTCTTGGTTAATGGTTAATCTAATGTTCAATTAAGATTATTTCTTTGTGATGTAAATAGTAAAACTCTTTAAAAGTTCTCTAGTAATATTGCTTTGTGTGGCACAGAAAAAAAATGGTGCACGACTGGTTAAGTTTTGGAAACTTGAAGTTCATTGATGGGCTTTAGTTTTGCATATAGATACTATATAAAACTCACATGGACGCCTTATACGTAAAGACATATTTTACCGTAGGCTAACTAATACATCGAGTTATTAATGGATTTTGATTACTTAGAAGTGATAATAGTTGTATATTAAGTTTTGCCCTTGTAAAGAGTTTTGGTTTTGGTTCAAGTAGCCATGAACTTCGATAGATATTTGATAATGTGATATAGCAACACTTAACCCACCTTATGCTAGAGCGTCTGGTTTAAATTTATTGCATGACATTATTTAGAAAATGATAGACAAGAACAAGGATGAAAAAATGATATCAAATTTTGATTCACCTACTTTCTGGTGGCAGGCGTCAGGAAATGTTACTCTCCATACTATACATAAAATTGGACAAACTGGGGTTACTTACATATCCAGGTATAATGACACCGATTGAAATATTTTTTATCAGCAAGCTTGCAGCTATAGTCAAAGAGAAATTACACTGTTTTTCTTTTAATTTTTAATTTAAACTTGAACTTAAATTTTAATATATATATAATGTCAATGCAATTAATTCTCTTAAACTTCTCTGGTATCAACGATTTGTTGACAGCCGGATACTGACTTAAAAGAATCCTAGAAAAGCACCTGCTAGGAGTTGATATATTATCCCAGCTATACTTTCTGAGGCATTAATGACCTTGTGGGAAAATATTTCTTGATTGTCATACATTAATTGAAGTCGTGTTTCCTTCACAATAACCTCCCATTAGTTTACTCATAGCATTTAATGTTGGCTTGTATCTTACATTTCTTATTCATAGCATTTATTGTTGGTTTAGTTGTAGAATTTTTGAACTGAACCTTCTCCCTTCAAGGTGAAGGTAACATAATATCCACAGATTATTGAAGTTCCAAATCCTTGTCTATAGCACTAAGACTTTATGCTGCTATTTTCGATAATTTCGGTTCCAACGAGCTTAAAACAAAACAGTGCATCTTAGATTTGATGGTGACATTAATGTGATAATTATTGTTACCAGAATAGTTCGAGATAAAATCATGGAGACATTTATTGATTTAACCAGTTTAGTCGTGGCTCTTACTCGAGTCATGATGAGATTGTTGGTCTCTGCCAGTTTTACTAATAATGCTCCACAAAGCAAAAGTAGTCTGGGAAAAAATAACTTGCTGGATTGTCGTTCAAACAAAGAGACAATCTCTCGAGTTGAAATACACTGTCAAGGAAACATGAAACCTGCTAACTAACCTTCATTTTGGAAGGAATAATACTAGAGGGATTTAATAAGGGTGTATTAGTAATTAGTTAAGTGGTCTGCTAGGGAAGTTTGGTTACAAAAATATAATGGGTGGGGAAGAATAAAAGGGAGCAATATTTTGGTGAGTGAATTAGGGTTTGAGAGTAACCTCAGGAGATTGGAAGGATCCAAGTACTAGGGATGTTCAAATGAACCAACAAGCCGAACGATCTGGACTACCCACCTGGGTTAGTTTTGTTCTTGGATTTGGTTGGGGTCTTGGGATAAATAAATTAATTTTTGGGTTGACCTAACTCCGAAATATTTTTATACGTGTAATTGTCTTTTTTCTAGTGTAATTGTCTTTTTTCTAATATTTTTCTTTTAGTATTCTTATGATAAATGTTTGTTTAAAGCTTGTAATAGATATCATTAATATTTGGTATTTAACATTTGAATTTTACATGATTTTAGTTAGTTATTAGCCATATGTGTCCTGGATATATTTAGATGTATTAAATAATAATTACCCAACCTGAATTTTAAGGGTTTCTTTGGATGCCCAATTCGAGTCTTTTGGGTAGTTAATGCGATTTAGGTTGGTCTTAAAATCCCTTCTAACCCAATCCAATCTAACTTAATTACACCACTACCAATTACCTTGAATTACTTTGTTTATTTTGTAGTTTTGTTACCAATTATATTTTAATATATTCGGGCTGTATCAGATTTTTATCTAGAAATGGAAAAAATGAAAGCAAAAGAAGAAAAGATTTCTAAAACAGTGGGAATTTGGTAAAATGCTGCCACACAAGAAGAGAACTTCTTGACTTTACTAATTGCCCTATGTGTATGATTCCATCTCATGTCATATTGTCAATCACAGAATGGCATGTTTGTGCTATTTTCTCTTTTCTTTACTACAACTTACAAGGAAAGAACAACTTTTTTTTTAGCAAAGCTATTAAAAGTGGGGATGAAGCTATAGAAACTAGGAGGAGTCATTTTCCAATAAACTTTCATGAGTTTTATTTATTTAATTATTTATGTATACTGTTTCTTGTGCAGTGGTGCGCTGACACATTCTGTGAAAGCACTTGATATCTCCTTGAAGATAGACACAGAATTGGCCCTTCAAGTTGGAAGACGTACAAAACGAGCTTGATTGATGATTCATTCTTGTATTTGTATTTGGTAAAATATTTATCCACTCTAACTTTACAACTGTCACCCTTTTTTCTTTTTCTTTTTTTTTATTGGAATTGCAAATTTGGTTCATAGTTTGATAAATTATCTTAGGTAGTATCTATCGCTGGTGGTTGATACTACGGGGTGAAGTTACCCATCTATCTTTTAAGGAGTACTAAGTTCCTTTGATTTTTCATGAAGTTTTATCAATTAGTCTCAATGTTTAGTTAATCCAATTTGCAACTTCATTGTTGCAACTTCTACAAACTATTCATGTTTAGTTAATCCACTCACTATTTTAATAGAAAATGAAATATTAAATCTTCTTAATGGCGATAATCACTTTTTGCAAAATTAAGTTTATTGAGTGCAGAAATTAACCGTGGGATCACATCTTCATAACTCAAAAAATTGAAAAAACATCTAAGCTCACTTAATGTACAAATTGTATCACTTTTTCAAGTTTAGTTTAAGATATAGGAATTTTTAAATATAAAAAATGAGTGAATTTTTAAATATAAAATAATTAGTCAAGTTATACCAAAATTCCTATATTTTTTCGTTGATGTCTATTAATATTTATAACTATTAATATTTATAAGTGATTGAAACTATAACAATCTATTAGTGTCTGATGAGGATGATTTCTTTCTTCTTCTTTTTTTTCTTTTTTCATCATGCTTCTATGTTATTTCTTCAAATAATGTTATGTTTTCTATTTATAATCCAATTTTACAGACATTTCTAGTTATACTTCTAAACACCTAAAGTCACTCAAGAAGCCAAAACTCTTTTCAAATTTGCTCATTCTTTCAAAATTTTACTTCCAACCATAACATTAAGTTATATATAGTAATTCCTCTAAATGTTAGAAGTTAGTAATTTTCTTCAAAGCAATACTTGATGAACTTTTTTCATGTATCACATCATTATCATCACACGCATAAAATATAAATCAAAATATTTTCAAAGAAAATAAGAATATTGTGTATCAAATTATGAGTTTAAGGGAATATGTGCTTTTGGTCTAAGTTTTAAAAATAGACATTTTTAATCTTCTAGTTCATAAGAATTGACCCACTTGGTCCTTGAGTTCTCTCAAGATACCTTTTTAGTCCATGAATTCTAAAATATAGGTTTATAAGATCATAAAAGTATTCTATGTGATTTTTAAAAAATAATTATATGATATTTAAAATCAGAAAAAAATAGTTTTATGAAAGATATGGTCATTAGAAAATATTTTTCTAATTTAAAATGTCATATATAAAATGAAAGTATAAAGCTATTTGAGAAACCTTTTAAACATATTTAAAAATATAGGGTAAAATTTTATAAACATTGGAACTTAAAAGATCTAATTTTAAGACTTAGGGACAAAAATGTACATATTTATCCAAACAAAAAAGATAGGTGGGAGATGCAACTAAATATTTTTATTTCTTAACAAGTTTGAACGGTGAAAAATACATGAATTTCAGTGCTTGGAAGTTCCTACGAAATGTCCAAATCATGTGGTTGCTTTGATTGAAGTATATGGTTGTAAATAACAAAAAAAAGAAGTCTTCCATAACATATTTCTCTCCCCTTTCTCAACAGGCGGGCAGGTGAGACGGTTTGGGTTAAACCCACTTTTTTAGTTTTCTTTTTATTACCCCATGAGGAGAGAATCACTCTTTTCTTTCACCCTAAACAATAAAATGAATTTAAGTAAAAGAAAAATATGGGTTTTATTTTTAGCTTTTAGTCCTTGGAAACAGTTTTTGCTTCTATAAACCCTTCCTTAATGCTAATGTTAGTAGCAGCTAAGCCTCAAACTTTACATCATATCTTTATCTATTATTTATTTGTTTATTTCTACCAAAAAGTTGTTTCCTTTTTGCCACCCCCTCCCTATCCTCAATACTTTCTCCCCTTTGTGTTTGTTTCTTTTGTGATTCTTTCCGACCAATGCTCTTTGAATGCCTTTCTCTCTATCTTTTCCCTTAAATGCAAATGCCAAATGCAATGTTAGAAGGCTTACACACGAGCCTCTTGCTTTTTGTGTACATTACTTTACTTACACATCTGAATTTTATACGCCTAAGATGTGTTGACCTCCCATTTTCTAGGTTTTCTTTTGGGTTTATGGCTGCTTTTATAAATTGTTAGTATTTATTTGTGCACAATATATTTTTCTAAGCTACCTTTTTCGTTCCACTTTTAATAAATTAGTGATGTCACTCCTTCGCTTATTACTGTGCCAAAATGTTGATTTGTGTTAAATCTATTGGTGATGAGTTTAGTAAGCATTTGATGTGATAATTTTATAATGTGTTAACCATCAATTGGCTGTTGTATTTGAAGTGGAATAGGCCACTTTTTTAATTGGATAAACACTTGTTTTTTTTCTTCTTCTTATATTGGTTCATTTTCACATATTACACTTTCATTTCCTAAATTCAAAGTCTGGTTTCAATGTGATTTCCATGTTTTGAAATTTATACTTTTAATCTCATTTTTTTACTAAATATTGACTTAATTTTGGGAAATTGCTATTTATTAATTCATTTTTTAAAAAAAATTATAAATTAAATAACATCCTGTCAATTAATTTAGAACAGTTAAAATTATTTCAATAGTGATAAAAAGAATGGTGAAACTTAATAGCAATTAAACTTATTGAATGAAAAATAAACTCTAAAATTTATAAGTGATATCTTGAAGGTAATTAAAACAAAATTCAAATTTTACGGTTAGATTTCTAACATTTTGATATTTTCCGACAAAATTGAGATTAAACTAAAAAATGTAATATTTTAAAATTAAGAACTAAAAATGTAATATTATGAAATTCTATACATCAAATGAAAACTAAGCTAAAAGCTCTTAGTGTTTGAAGGTGAAATTACAGATTTAATCCTAAAATTTTGTAAGGCTCTTAGTCATTTTAACATCCAGTTTGGATTTATTGGACATAACACAATGGAGGTACATCAGTAGAAGAAAGCAAACAAATATATGCATGGTGAATAAAAATGGAATTAATAAGTAGTTCCAAACAAGGGCATATTACATATGCTACTTCATTTTGATAAAATGTAGATTTTGTTTGGTCATCCTCATCTGTATACCAATCGAACCGACCAAGATTCATCGAATACATAAAATCATGACCAAAAAGTTAAATTCAGAATTTTTTGGTCATTATACATTAGAAACAAATGTACATATTAGAAGCTTGGGGTGGGTTGTGTAACATGAAGAGGGTGATGAAAATGAAAGTTGAGGGCAGAATCTGTCATTTATGTTGTTGCGTTGTTGTGTGTGTGTGGGATGGTGCCAACCAACCAACCAACCAACCAACAAACCCCTTAGCTTTTATTATGCATCTCATCAGAGCCTAACATAACATGTTATTTTATTCCATTCTCTTTTGGTGTTTTTCATTTATCCTTTTTCCTATTACCAATAAAGCAACAATCCCTCTAATCTTAGGGTTCCTCCCAAGTTATTCCCCACCCAATGGTCACTGGTCACCCATGTCCTTAACCACCACACGGCGTTCTCCAATTGCTTCATGTAGAGCATCACTCACCTAATGTCCTAGGATTCTTTCCCCTAACTTTTTTACTACATAATTGATAGTACTTCAATATATACCCCTGTTAACTGTTAAGGAAGGAGTAATTAAGTTGTTAAAGAAATAAACAGACTTGATAACAAATAATAACATACTAACTAAACCAATTCTTCTCTCCTAATATCGTTATACTTCAAAATGTTACCACATTCATTTTGTTTCAACTTCAATCACTAAATACTATCCTTGATCGAAATTTTCTTAGAGTTAGTTGTATTTTGCCCCCTTCTTGGCTATGAACTTGTTTTGCTCCACAAGTTCAAATTAGTTCTTTCCATTTGTTTCTTGCAATAAAGTTTCTCAAAATTGCAGAATTTGCTAGTTTCAATGGTTCCACTATCTGGGTTAGAGAAAGCTTAAATATTACCACAGATGAAAATTTTGAGTTTTTCCACAGAGAAAAACATCTTTTTTCCTAAAACAAGTGTTGCTTACTCTCTCTACTCTACTTTCTTTGGGGGGTTAAAATCTCTGATGCACTTTTCTCACAAAGAGAAAAAAAACTCTCAGAAAAAAAAGTCTTCCTTCCTCCCTTTCTCTCTAATAAGTTTTCTCACTTAACATATTCCGTCACTCATTTTTCTTGAAACAAGAAAGTTGAGAATAAAATAAAATATTTCAAAAAATATCAGTTTATATCCTTAAATTTTGAGAGTTATCAGTTAAAATTCTCAACTAATAAAGTTGAGTTGAAGTTGATATAATAAATAATTTATCGGTTTTAATTGGTATAGGCTCAAAGTAAACAAAGCTTCCACTACTAATGTTTCAAGCTCATGCCCACACTTAAATCACCAACAAATTCAAAAGCTAAAGTTCATGGGTTGCCGTAAATACTTTAATATTTTCTCTCACTTGTAAGCTTAGAGATTTGTAGAAAGCACAAGAAGTAGAAATCAAGATTACTTAGAGATTTGTAAGCTTAGGAGTTTGTATATACGACCTACAATCACTATAATTAAACCAAAAGTTTAAGTTGATGGGTGAAGGTATGAATATTTGACAAGTGATAAATAACCTAAAGTGGGAGTCCTCTCACAAGCTGCCAAGTGGTCCATAGTTGATACTTGATCACACAAAAACACAGAAGCACAAAAGCAAAAATCCATATTGATTAGAAGCTCTATGTTATTCCTACTTGAAACTTTTCTTCTTTCCATCAATAATGAAAGCAACTTTTTCCAAATCACAGTGATCATAAAGATGACGTTTAGGCCATCTGTTTAGGCCTATAGACAAAATAAAGCTACATCTTTGTAATTGGTAACAGAAAGGGCACTAATTAACAAAGAAACTTATGGCAAGTAGGGATTAGGCCAAGTCATGTCATTTGGGGTTTTCTAGCCGACCAAACTTCAGAATTTATATGAATTTGATGGCCTCCCACCTTTTTCCCAAAGTTATCATTATGATGAAACCATAATTCTCCTAAACTTTATTTGACAATTTAGGAAGATACCTTTCCTAGATGAAATCATCATAATTAATAAAAAAAAATTGCTTGACTTTTTGGTTTAGAGGCTAATTTTGTTCTAAAGTGGAGGAGAGGAAAGAATATTGAATTTTCTTCTATTATTAGAGATTGATGCAAAACTCAATCCCACATGGGTTTATATTTGCAAAGGACTTTATTCTCTAGAATGGTAGTGCTTAATATTTGGGAGTAACACAAATTGGAAAAAGTCAAAAGTACCTCTTAAATGCTTTGGAAGAAAAGACTTCTAATCCAAGTGCTTGATTGAAGAGCACTAAAAAACTACTTTAAGATTATAAAACTAAACATACGGTTTTGTTATTAATCTTTACTCTCTAATTATAATGAAGGTACTTTTCCACCAGACAAAAAAAGGGCCAAACATATCAATTGCTGTTTGAGATTATAGGTTTTTTTCTATTAGAAAAAGTATTTGATATGACTATTAAAAGAATCATTTAGTGAAATAATTTTTTTTTGTATTACTATTGATTAACGGTTTCACTTAAAAACACCTTAAAATGTTCTTTTAAGAAATTTCAAATGTATTTCCGTAATGTGACCAGACATCACGAAAAAATTAACAAGTACTGTAAATTAGTAAAATGGAAGGAAAAAACATGCATAATAAATAGTCAAGAAACGAGAAAAAAAAACATTAAAAATGGGTCAAGCTCACAATCACATGGAGAAAAACAATGTGGGTATCCAAAATTGCAAAATTCTATCTCAAAAAATAAAATAAATAAAAATTGCAAAATCCATTGGAAACACATTTAAATAACTCAAAAATATTTTTCAAGAAAATCCCAAAGTCTAAAAAAGACGGGGTCATGGTATGAACTATGTAAGGGCCCAAAGTGGTTGCCATCCTCATTTTCCAGACAAAAACTATCCAAATCATATATTGACTTTGGCTACCACATCTATCTATATATATATAATATACATTATAAATACATGTCATATGGAAAGGAATCTAACATAAACAAATGAAGAGGGCAAAGGATTATAAATGGTGGGACCACAGTAGCTCTAATTTGACAAAGAATTCACAATAGAAAAATAAAACATGTACAGTTTTGAATACAATTTACCCATCAAAAAGCAGTGACTCAAAGAGAAGAAGAAAAAAAACCATACCCTTCAAGTATCATGTGGAGATGAGTCAGGCATGATGACTAATCCGCCCATGGGCGGCGCTGGCAGTACGTCTATTTTCCCCCCGCCCGCCCAACCAACGCCATTTGCATATAAAAGTGACGCAAACATTTTTACAAACAATTGGTGTGCATTTTGGACCATTCGCTTTGTCTACTCATCTTCCTTCAAAAAGACCCATTAATAATCAAATCAAAACGCTGTATTTTAAACTAATGAATGAAATTTGCTGCTGAAAAACGCCAAAAATATAACGCAATTGAACGAGGGGCAAAATCAATCGATTCCCAATTGAATAATATTTGTTTGAAAAAGAAAAAAAGTGTTGCAGGATCAGCTTATCTTTCGGCGAAGCTTGTCAGCACATACGTCCCTCTCTTGAGTGTGAAGACGTTGTTGTCTCACCAAACTAACGCCAAAATTGAGTCTCTATGCTTATGTCTGTCTCCCATCGCCCATTGTTCATTTCTCTCGCTTTCGCTTTTCTCTTTGGCTCTCCATCTCACCTTTTCTTTTTTATATATTATCATCATTTTGGGTAATGGCTTTTTGGATGTAAACTTCATTATTATGTTGCTGTTAATTTATATAGAAAATAGAACATTTTATTTCTTTTAATTACTATTATACTTTTGAAATCGATCCAATTAAGCAAAAAGGTATTAAAACTCTTCATCAACAATCTCATTGTCATCCTCTTACACTGTATAGGCAAACAAAAGTATAACATGCATGATCTAATCTAAAACATTCTCATTACAACGAGATCAATCAAATGATTTATAAGCATTCAAAATCATTAGAACCAATCATGTAGTTTAAATCAACATCCACCAAAGTATTTAGCAATAATACTTGACTACGTTAGCCCTAGAAAACTAAGAAAATCGTGCAAACATGGCTTCGATGAGACGAAACCAAGTTTAGAAGAATACCAAAAGAAAAATACATAGGAAAATAAAAAAATAAGAAAAATAGAGAAAGTGTTATCTAATGATTGTCCAATCCCATTTTCGAGATGGCATCAAATATCAATCTTCGATTGCTCTTTACATTGTCTTCGACTCCAAAGACCTTCTGAGTTGTAGTCAAACCTCTCTCTCTCTCTCAGCTTCTAAGAGCTCAAGAATCGATACCCTAACTCAAAGAAACAAAATGTGTTTACAATGGAATTTACTGTAGACGTCTAAGGCGAAACTGCGCAAAGAAATAGATGCTTGTAGCGCCATGATGCTAACTCACTAACTTGCTTGTTCCTCTCGGCTATCTAGTTACGTTGATGCTAGCATTGAAGGGCTACTTTTTTCATCATTTTCGACTTTAATTTTGTACCTCTTTTTGTGCCTTGCCACTATTTGGAGAATTGGACAAAACTAGCACATTTTTTTGTTTTATCTGTTATGAGTAGCACGGTTTTAGAAAACTCGTAATTTTGTTTTTTTCGAGATCAATCTCGGTCGCTTCCCAAATTTAAAAAAAACTATTTGAATGATTTCTCTCAATCTTCTCTCAGCCCAGTGCATCACCGTGATTGAATTTTAATTTTAAATAATTGGCCTAAAAATGACTAATTAACCCCAATAAAAAATGATTTGGTAGAGCAAGTGATGGAGGAAATTCCACGTTGGTCATCTTCTAATTTAATTTATGACTAATACATTTTTCTTAAAAGGACTAAAAAGTGTCTATATCTTAGTTTTTAGTTTCCCTTTTAGCTTTCATTTTTAAATTTAGGGACATCTCGAGGCAACCTTAGCCCGAAGTCATATTACATGATAACTTTGTCCTTTAATTCAAGCCCATCTTGAGACAACTTTGTCCTGGGATAATTGATATAATTGCTTAAATTTTTCAACTCGGGGCATCTGGGGGCATATCTCGAGGCAACCTTAGTGTGAGATCATACTACATGATGCTTATGTTTTTTAGCCCGATGTATCTTGAGGCAACCTTAGCTCGAGATTATACTTTGTAATGCTTATATTTTTTAGCTTGGGGTCATCTCAAGGCAACTTTGGCCTAGGATCGTTGACATAGTTGCTTAAACTTTTTAGCTCAGTGCATCTTGGGGCAGTGATGTATGGGAGCAATTAGCCTATATACTTCAAGAGAGTATGATTTAAAGTAGTACCATGTTGAAATTTATGTGTTCTAAATTCTCATAATTTATTAGTTGATTAGTTTAATTATTGATTATGCAATATTAATTTGTGTATTAATTACAAAAATCCAAGGTTATTGTATAATCTCGGATCAAATAAGACTTTAGAGCACATAAATCACAATAGACCCACAATGGAAAATACAAAAAATGTCTCAGTCAACACATGATTAGTTGGCCACTCACGCACGTAATATATTTGGTACGTGATCGTTTAGATTTAGCTAGATTTGGTACTAGATCATTTCGATTTGGCTAGATTTAGTTACATGATCGTTTAGATTTGGCTATCCAAATCTAAACAATTTTTTTAAAGATTGTTTGATACATGATCGTTTAGATTTGACTACATGATCGTCGTTTAACAATTTTTTTAAAGATTGTTTGATACATGATCGTTAGATTTGACTACATGATCGTCGTTTAGGTTTGGCTACCCAAATCTAAATGAATTTTTTTCAAGATTGTTTGGTATACAATCGTTTAGGTTTGCCAAATCTAAACAACTATGTACCAAATCTAAACGATCATGTACCAATATCCCAACAAATTTTTTCAAGATATTTTATATTTGGTACACGATCTTGAACCAAATTTTTTTTCTTTCAGAGTGTTATTTGGTTCAAGATCGTGTACCAAATAACACTTTGAAAGAAAAAAAAAAATTATGATTGATTGAAAATAAAGATCATAATTTCAAAAAAATGTAAAAGAAAAATTATAGAAGAAGAGAAGAAAGAAGATGGAAAGGAAAGACAAACTTGGAATATTTAAGAAAATGGCCTACTTCATGGGCTTTTTGATTTTGTTACACCGGCCATAAATTTTTTGGTGTTTTGTTATATTTATGAAAATTAACCTTATTATTATTATTTTTTATATTTAAAAAGGATCCTCGATCCTCGTGCAAGAATATTCATCATCCTCTTCCTCCTTCACTTTTTGAAACCCTAATACAACCGTCCTAGCTCCTTCACCATATGTTTCGACGTCGTCCACCGCTCATTGTTACTCCCTCTCAAACGAAGTTGTCGGTAGTCAAGCATCTGTTATGCCCACCAATCCACCCCCATTTTCTTTCATTATCGTGAGTCGAGTTTGCATTCAAGCACTATCTTTGCACACCATTGTCTGTGACGTCCTCCTTTTCATCACATCCAAACCTCACTAAGCCACCTTTAGTCGTCCCTCGATCTCACCCTCGTCGTTTCCTCAACCTCCACATCAGAGGCGTCCCAAGCTTTTACTCGAGCCACTTAAGTCGATTTGTTCCCTTCCCCAAGCCAAGACACAAGCTAGCTTCTTACCCTTTTCTTGAGCCATTTATCCATTTGGCCACTTCGGTATTTTTCTTAGTGAGTTTTAATTGGATTTTAGGTATGCCCATCAAATATTAGTTTTTGGTCTAAGTAAATTAATTTTTTGGATTGAGTTAAAATATTTTCTTAAAGTTTGATTATTTTTTCCTTGAAGGGTAAATGGCTAAATTGGAAGAATTAATCTATGAAATTTTCTAATTCAAGGTTGATTTGGTTTCAACCTCAACTTTGGGTAAGTTGGAAATCTAAGATAAATAATTGGATGATTTGGTTGATAAAATTATTAATTTAATATTTTTTATGTTTAGGATTGGTTTATTTGGAAAGTTATTGACTGTTAACTAGGAAGTAAATTTTAAGCTAATCTCTCAAGAAAGAGATTTTACTACTAGACATTCGAACATGAATTTAAGAGCTTGCATGTATTTACTGTTATGCATTGATGGTAGCTAATGCATAATGTGATGCTATAGATGATGATTGATATTATGTTGATGATTATGCATGATATATTAGTCACATGATTAAAGACTTTATGATTGATATTCATGTCATGTTATGATGTCTATAATGTGGCTACATGCTATGGATTATGGTGTTCTATTAACTTTGACCATTAGGATTGTACCTACATGTTTAGTGTCCCTCGGTATCACCATTTTTTGACAAATTTATGATTGTGTGTGTTTGACAGGACCACAAGTTTATCATGCCATGTTTTTTTAGTGGTTTGACGGGATCACTTACAACCTAATATCGTAGGTGTTCTTTTAATTAATATTTCAGGCAAAGGTAGAGGTAGAGGAAAGCTGAAAGAAGACAAGAAGGGTTTGTGACTTGCTTTGGGGGAATTATGTTGTTTCAACCTTTCATGTTTTCAGTATTTTTATTTTTAGTATTTTTATTGAAATTTATCGAAACTCGTTAAATATTTTTATGTTATTTTCTTTTAAAGTGAGATAAGGTCGGAACTAAGACTATGTTTACCTAGCAGTTATTTCTATTTTTTCAAATTATGATTTATAAATGAGTATTTGAAATTATTTATTTAAGAATTTAGTTTTCCTCTTTCTCTTTTAAATGCAAAAATTGTTATTTCTTTTAATAGTAATGAGTTGGGTTGTTACAGAATTAACCTACTAATCATGATCTTATCATATGGACACGAATATATCTATATTGTGAGGAGTGCAACTAGAGGACTTGTGGAATGACCCGTTAGTTAATAAATGTTGATTAGCTCGATCTAAAAGGGTTTAACTAGTTAATCTCAGTTAATTGGTGCCTATGATCTATAGGTCCATTAGGTTCTCATGCTAGCTCATATGGAATTATTAACTTATAACAGTATGTTGGATTAGATCGAATAGTTTGAATTGGGTAAAGAGAGAGAAACTAACAAGTATATATGATATAGCGGTCGGTTATTAGTTTTGATATAGTGCTTTATATTTAAATATAATTTAAGTATGAAAAATATGAATGCAAATACATATGCAGAAGCTCGAACATGATGGAAATGGTCAAAGTTGTAATGTAAGACACTAATCCAAAAAAGATGTCCTATTAAGGAAAGCCTTGTTAGAAAGTTGTTTCAGATAAGTGTCGAGACATCCTACAAGGAACGATACAAAGAGAAAAGCGTAAGACAGAAGTCCTATCATAGGAAACTGAGTAACACGATAGGAATAACTGACGAGAAAGGCAATGCGCTGAGCGAGGCATTGGTAGGGTACCGCAAGAAGTATTTGTGTCTAAGAGATTGAGACGAGGAAGTAAAAGTCTTGTCATTTAACACATTGTAGGAAAGGAAACGAGGTAGCTTCTTTGAGAAGAGAACGAGAAGAGTTAGACATTCAAGAATTTGGCTTCCGAATGAGATAAGGTGTTCATCTCAAGGGAAAGTCAAATCGCCGCTGAGAATAGACTACGTGTAGAGTTTGGATTGGTAGAATAATGTGATGGGTGCTAAGACAACACGTGTAAAGCGCAAAAGTGACCCTTGGATGTGAAAGGTCTCTATAAATAGGGTCAAAAGCCAAAAGAAAAAGGAAGTTTTTTCTAAACAGAAAAGTGGTATCCGATAAAAGTAAGAGGAAAAAGTTCTGAATGCTGAATAAACGATTCCACCAACTGTTAGACGTGAAGAGGAAGCTAAAAGCCGAGAAGGAAGAAGTCAAGGCTAAGTATTTTGAGTGAGTGACAAAACGATTTACAAGCTTGTTGTGTATACTACATTGTTTGTTTTTACAAGCTTCGTTTGAATGTAATAATGTAGTTTATTATCTTTCTGTGAATGACCAAATATGTTTTATGAGTCTTATTTCTGTGACTGAAAAGATACATTTCATAAATATTTTCTAGAAATAGGTGAAAGGCTAAATGTTTTCTACAAGCATTGTTAAATGTTTTCTACGAGCACTCTTTGAAAGATGGTAAAATGTGATTTATAAATGGTGGTGATTAGTTATTCAATTTTTGGTATGATTTGTAAAACCACTAGTTGATCTTTGCTTTAAAAAGTGATGTTTTATGCATGATGTATATGTTGAGTATTCTTTTCTCTATGTTGATGATCACGAAATACCTTATTAATTGTGCTAATATGTGCTATGAGGAAGCAGTGGTACTATGTCATATGGTTGTGGCTTGATCTATTGCACAATGTTGAATGGAATTCTGGATAACTCGTGTAATACTAGCGAGAGCAAATCCTAGGTCAGGGAAGGGAGAACTCCTAGATCAGGGTGAGCTATTAGAAAGAGGTGACGAGATGTTGTTGTATATCCCAGGTAATTCGTGTGATACTGGCGAGAGTGAATCTCAAGTCTAAGCGATGGGAGATTCCCAGGTCTCATAATGGGCTTATTATGAACTAATTGTAGCGTGTGAGAAAGACATTGATGAGACGTTGGTGGAGTGTAACTCCCAAGTTTAAGAATGTGAATGTGGCGAGATGTTGTTGGATATCCCAAATAACTCGCTTGGTCATACTGATGCGAACGAATCCCAGGTCAGTGAGAGAAGATTCCTAGATCTCATAATGAACTTGTGATTGTGATTGTTGTATGGATTGGTAACTCACCTCGTGGTTATTGATTTGTAGTGGTTATGCGACTGCGTTGATTGTTTGTTGTGACGAACTTTATGTGTTATGGCTTACTATTTATTAATCTGTGGATTCCTTGTGATTTTCCAAAAGGTTTTTCTTAAAACCAGCTATGTGAAACCCTAAATTTTTGGATGCTTGGAGTCTAATAAGGATAAGAGAAAATGAGATTTAAGGGATTAAGAAAGTTAAATTCTTTGAAAAAGTTAAAGATTATGTTTAAGTCAGAGTTAAGAAAAATTGGAAAGATTGGCTAAGTATCAAAGAATGGCACTTTGCGCGTTTAGAGGCTAGTGTGGACGGTCAAATAGGCCATATAACCTCTAAAAAGTGTTTTTTGGGCAGCCAAGGGAAAGAAAAGAACCTCTAAAAAGGTTATTTGACATTTTAGGCATGTGTTAAGTGAGAAGATATAGAGGTAATCTAGGCATTTGGTTAAGGGCTAGGTGAGAATAATAGTTTGAGAGGTTATTTGGACGTTTTGTGTAAGCAAGAAAGCTTGGTTAGAGGTTAGTCGGTGATAAAACTTGCGACAATGCCAAGAGAGGCTAGTTGGCACTTGGTCTTGGTGTTTTGGACTTGTCAAGGGGGTTGGGCGTTTTGGTTTGGCATTTTGAAGAAAGGCTAGCGAGATGAACTAAGAGGTTAGCTATGCATTTTGGACATGCATGTGGCAAACTTAAAGGAAGCGGTTTAAAGATAATCCAAGTGTCTTCATATTATTAACATGCATTTTGAGGTAGAAAGATAGTTTGAGGTGTCTTAAGGAGATGGTGGATTAAGCAAGGTTGAGGTGTCAAGACAATTTTGACGCAATGCTTTTTATAAATAGCTAACTGCAGTATTGAATTTCTCATAATTTACTCGTGAAAAATTGTTCAAATTGGCCTTGAAAGTTCAAAATTTTTGTCTACTTTGTGAGTGAGGGTTGCTGTTCATTTTGGATTCAAGGAGGTTTGCGTTTTGATCAAGAGAAGGCGAGAAGATCATTTCTAAGGTGATTCTGAGCAAAGTGCACTTCCTGAAGACTATAGAATTTATTACTTGGAATGTTCCTTCGAAACTTTGAAAAAAGAAAGCTAAGACAATTTAGAACAACGTTATAGAAGGAAGTTTTATGAACAGATTTATGGATGTTAAGTTATGACCTTTCGAAGTCAGGTCATATATTCTAAATGAAATTGAAGTTGTGATTTGTAGGTCAATGTTGTGCATGCTAGGCAAGATGGGCTTGATGTTTTGGTCATAGAGGTTATTTTGGGTCAATTTGCATGCACATGACAAAGTCATGGCACAACCGAGCGACAAGGCACGTGCTCAAGCTACGTGTATAACTATGCCTAAAGAGGTTAGAGTGACACATGTTGTGTGAGGAGCACCAACGTGCGCCATGCATGCAAGGGGCACTAGGTAGGCAGGAACCATGCGTGCAGTGTCACAGTCATACTTGTCTAGAGCGTTGTTTACCTATGGTTGTATGCCCAAATATCCTCGATTTATCTTATCTTTATGTCTTGTATTTAGTTTAGCTAGTTGTTTTCCTTTTTAAGTCATAAAGCTTGGGTGTGATGTTTTGGCATTTTCATATGCAAGCCTACCAGAGCTGAAAATGTTCAAAATGTATGATAGGGGAGGCATAGTAGTTGAATCCCCATCCAAGCAATGTCGCACTCTTTGCAAGCAAACCCTTTTTCCTTGCAACTGACAGTCTTCATTGCATATTGTAACGTCAATTTCAATGTATTTATTTCTTTCTCGCGTTTCATAAACAATTTTCTCAAGAACGCGAACGAAGGTTGCATCATACTCTTAGATTATCTATGACTTTTGAATTTTGATAGGTTGACTTGTTCATCGAATTTGAACAAGTGTCACACAATCGTTCGCCCCGAGTTTGAAAGGCTGTGATCCTCCCTATGCTAAGAAGGGTCCTCAAGCTCGCAACTTTACCAATAAGTGAAAGTGAAAATCATATATCGCTTGGGCCTGTCTAAAAGAAGCCTCAAAGCAACTGAAAAGGTGGGCAGATAAGAAGTTTCGCCCTCTAGACTTTCATGCGGAAGATTAGGTCCTCGTTAAGCTGTGGTCTGAATAGACTTGGTTTTGAAGATATAGAAACCACGACCTCGAGAGAAGATACGAGAGACTGGCAGAAGTGGAAGAAGTCTTGTTGAGAGAAATAATTTGAGGATGTACTAGAGCTAGGCGAGCAAGTGTGGTATTTAGGCACTAAGAAGTGTCCACTTTAATTAGAAGATGGTTAAGTAAACTCTATCACATCAAGAATTACCGCATTACTTAATCACCTACAACGTGGCAACCTTTCTTCTCATTTCTTTAATGCAAGTTAGTTCACTCTCCATATGTCCACGATTCCATGTCACCTTCTACAGAATCTCTAGCGTAAATAGTATATTTAATAATCATACATACTCTAACTTTATATTGTATGGATATTGTATATCGCCTAGATGAGAAGTGGACTTTATAACTAAATCTTGATAGAAATTCTTTGTGTTTGATCCTGGCTTACCCAGAAAATCTCTTGTTTCGCTCACACTTGGGCAAGCAAGAGAAAAACTTGCACTACATGCAAATCATTAAGAAAGTCAGCAAAGCATAGATAGTAGATGATGGAAACTGTAGACATGCAGCATAATAAAGATCGTATTTTACTCTAATTACAACTAAACACTTCAGTGATTAACATGCATTACAACCCTTAAATGAAACAAAATACAGTTAATAGAAAAACTCACATTTGATGCTTTTCTATTATTGTAATCTTCTCACATGCTCTTCACAATCTCCTCACAAAATCAAAGCCAGATTAGAAAGAAACAACACATCTAGGATGACTGTGCAGGGTAATAATTGCGACAAGGCCCCAATCATTAACGTTCGAGAATCTAAACGCAAGGATGCTTTTGTAACAAATCACTTTCCTTAACCATTTTACAAATGTACCACTTTTGTATTTATTGATTTCTTTTAGTTATGTCTTTTACTGCCTTCTTTTATAGCTTTCTAGTTTAGAAGTTTTTGAAAATTTAGACGAAGAAAGAATAAGGTTCTACGCAATAAGACCACTATGCGAGCTTGGGTTAAGGTTAAAACGCATCACTCGTTATGGTTTTCTTGCGAAGCTTATTGGGAAAAGAAAAGCCCATGAGTTATTTTAGGGTTTCAGGAATTCAAAACGTCAATTTCAAATTTAAAAAAGAAGGAATGATTAGTCACCGCTTAGGAAATCCAAACGATGATGTCAGGCGTCCTATCACAATTAAAGCGCAGGACGCTAACTGACACGGTAACCCACCCTTAACCATAGTTGATCATCTCTTTAAAAACCCACATAAATCCTAATATACACTTTTTTGTCGCTTCCACCATTTGAAGGCCTAAGCTCTCCATCCCTTTGATCATCACTTTCGATGAAGTTTCAAGTAATTCCCTTTCTTAATCTTTTACATTAGACTTAATCTATATATTTTCTTGTCCAAATGGCCGAAAAGAGGACCATCTGCCAAGCTATTAAGAAGTATTTGACTTCCAAGCCTAGCAAATCCCAAGAATAAATTAAGCAAGTCCATTCTGATGGTCCTATGTCGGAACAAGCACAACCCAACTTCATGACCAAAGCTTTTGAGAAAATTTCTAAGGGAACAATTGATCCAACCCTGTTTCAACACAAAGGAGTTGGTAATGAAGGGCAAGATAATGTTGCATTGACGCCATTGATAATCAATGGGGTAGAAGTAAAGTTGCATGAATCTGACTTGACAACCTATTGGCGATGGTTGAAGAAACAAAAAAGGCACAGGAAGAGCAAGAAAAGAAAGAAAAAGAAGAGAATGAAGAACCTGAAAGAAAAGAGAAATAAAAGAGAGGGAGGATGAGGAAGAAAGACTTAAAAGGGAGAAAATGGAAAAACAAGGCAAGAAAGATAAAGAGACATCATCATCTCCCATCATCCTAACTAAGTTTGAGAGGGTCACAAAAAAGGTCCAAGAGAAAAAGGAAAAGATGGCATATGGCCTCTTTAAACTTAAGGTCACAGTGTAGGGTGTTAAGGCCCTCGCACAAGCGAAGAAGGAAACAAAGTTAAAGGAGCGGAAAGAGCTCCTTAACAAAGTAGAAAAAGTAACCCTCTCCGTGAAGAAGGGTAAGGCAAAGAAAACTCATAGTGAAGAGTACGACAAGGAGATGGAAAAAGAATTAGAGGATGAAAGTCCCTTAGATGACGAAGTGGCCAAACCTTCAAAGAAGAAGAAGGTCACAATAAAGAAGAAGGTTTTGAACATGCAATTCGTCGAAAGGCAAGAAAGGTTCTCAAAGTGAAGTTGTTGAAGAAGAAGAAGAGGACCAAGAAAGTGAGATGGAGGGGACCATTTCTGTCAATGAAGTAAGCAAACAATTTAAGATAGAGAAGGAGCTCTATCCATTCTAAGGCATTTTGCCAGAGTGTTGGGATTTATGTCCTAAAACTCGTAGATAGTAAATATAATCCATTGATCGTTATTTATTAATAAAGTGTTATTATTATAATTTCAATAAATGTTATTAATTACATTATTAGTTTTGTCTTAATAAACTAACATCCTAAGTTGTTTGATGAGTCTTGAATAGTATGTAGAGACATACAAGGATCAATGTTCAAGATTAGCTTAAATGGTTTATAGTATAGGGATAACGTTGGGTGCTTTATCCTGGTAACACTATGGATATAGATCACTTTGTATTTGATACAAGCCTAATGATCCAACGTGTTCGTGTAGGTGACATGTGAGTGATGGTATCCTATGCAATGAGTTTGCATAAAACCGGACCACGAAATAGTAACCACTAGATGTAACTTCGTTAACTAGTTAGGTTTCTATTTCATTAGGATGACCTAGGTAACTTAGTCTTAATCCTGAGTGTATCATTAGCTCCTATTCGTGAGGGATTTTTCTTTGATTTATACAGGTGAGAGTGACCAGATTGTCTACTCAATATGCTTATCATTTTGGAGACAAGACCGAGTTGAGAGTTGGAAACGTAATTACACAAGATGAAATTCACTCATTCTGTACTTTAAGGTAAGTAGATGAGTGTTCTCTTAAATGGTGTCTTCCAGACTTGAACAAAGGCCTGTACCCTCTCCATGGCATGATAAATGTTTATGTTTATTAGTTGGACCATAAACAGGTTGTTCATTAGAAAAACACTAGTCTTTACGGACTAGAGATAACCCAGGGATAAAACGATAATTTGACTCAATTGGTGTTACAAACACTCTTGAAGGATTAACTCACTGTTATTGGTCTACATCTGTGAGCACAAAAATATATCTACAGTGAGAAAAGTTCAGCTGTGAGTCTTTAGTCGAGTGTACATACAATTAACGAATATTGATCAATGTGGTTAATTAGTTTAGTCAATCAATCTCATATCATTGTAGCTTTTGATCTATAGGTCCATTAGGTCCCTTCCTAGCTCATAAAAGGGTAATGAGATTTATTTATATTAGTTGTATTTCGAAATGTTCAAATTTACTTTGGGAATTAGTATAATGTATGGTGATACATTATAATATAAAGTTTATATTTTAATCAAACTTTATTATATAAAATTAATTTTGGATATGATTCAAAAATACTTTACGAGAGATAAAATACTTGAATAAATTCAAATATTAATTTAATGTGAATTGGATTCATATTAAAATTATTAGTTATGAGATAAATTTATATTTGAATGTGATTCAAAATTAATTTAAGTTAAATGTAAGATATTTAATTTAGCTATTAATTAAAATTAATTGATTAATAGTTTTAGTTTGATTTGATTTAATTAAATTAATTTAAAACGGTAAGATATTGGAGAGATATTCATTAAATATGATTTAAATGAAATATTAATTAAATATGATTTAATTAATTATTAATTGATTAATTAATTAATTAGTAGATTTGAAATTTATATTAATTTAATATTTTTTAAGTTAATAGAATTTCATGATTCTCTCTTATTTCCTCAATGAAAGAGAGCTATAAATATGCAGAAGAAAAACAGTGTTTCTTAACAAAATGAAGTCAATGTTTTTGCTCTCTGCAAAATAGTTTCTCTTTAAACCTTTCTTTTTCTCATCCCAATTGGTTCCCACAAACCAATCTCATCCCAGAGGATAGGAAGGTCTCCGAGAGGTGGTGTCTCAATTAGAAATTTAGTAGATTCAGAGGTGTCAAATTAAGTAAGTTTTTCATTCTCTGTATCTTTTAATTTGGAAGCATGCTTAGCCTTTTAGAATTATGTTTAAAAATGTTGTCAGTGTATTGGTATTTTGGGATTTTCAAATTAATTTTAAGGAATGGTTCTGTAAAATCTTTTGCTTCCACAGACTTTAATCCCTTCATAGAGTTCTTGTTATCATCCATCCGAGCATTCAACTAAAGAATTTTTTTTGAAGAGGTGACCGCGATAAGGGCTGACGTAGTGAATCTATTCTACAAGGGACTTATCTGTTAAGAAAAACATTATACACTAGTTAAAAGAAAAATAGTTTTTTTTAGCCAGATACAATCAACGCATTATACAGATTGGATGATAATGCGATTGAGCACGCCATCTTTAAGAACCTAACACAGTAGGACATAAAAGACGCGTTGAAAAGAATAGCTTGGTCAGACACTAAGTGTGACAGAACTCCAATTGAAAAGTACCAACTCTTCCCACACAACTTGAATACCGTAGCCAGTTTTTGGCTTCTATTTATGAAGAAGAAGATCATTCCTACGCGCCATGATAGCACCATCTCAATAGACAAGGCAATGCTCAACTACTACATTATGAAGGTGTTGGGTTTTATGTTCTAAAACTCGTAGATAGTAAATATAATACATTAACCGTTATTAATAAAGTGTTAATATTAACATTATTAACAAAGTGTTATTATTAACGTTATTAATAAAGTGTTATTATTTAATTTCAATAAATGTAATTGATTATATTTTTAGTTTTGTCTTAATAACCTAAATCTAATAAACTAACATCATAAGTTGTTTGATGAGTTTTGAACAGTATGTAAGAGACATACATGGATCAATGTTCGAGATACAACTTAGAGGGTCTATACTATAGAGACAAAGTTGGGTACCTTATCCTGGTAACACTATAGATACGACTCACTTTGTATTTGATACAAATGCAATGATCTAACGCATTTATGTAGGTGACATGCGAGTAAGGGTATCCTATGCAATGAATTTGCATAAGATCGGACCACAAAACAGTAACCACTAAATGTAACTCTGTTAACTAGTTGGGTTTCTATTTCATTAGGGTGATCTAGATAACTTAATCTTAATCCTGAATTTATTATGAACTCTTGTTCGCGAGGGATTCTCCTTTGATTTGTATGGGTGAGAGTGGCTAGATCGTCGACTCAATATGCTTATCATTTTGGGGACAAGACCGAGTGGAAAGTTGAGAACATAATCACATAAGATGAATTTTACTCCTTCTTGACTTTAGGGTAAGTAGATGAGTGTTCCCTTCAATGGTGTCTCCAAAACTTAAACAAATGGCCCTACCCTCTCTATGACACGAGATTGAGTTTATGTTTAGTGGTTGGACCATAAACATATTGTCCATTAGAGGAGCACTGATATTTAAGGACTAGAAGTAAACTATGGGTAAAATAATAATTTGACCCAGCTGGTGTTACAAACATTTGTGAAGGATTAACTTACTATTATTGGTCTATATTTATGGACACATAAATACATCTACAGTGAGAAGAGTTTAGTTGTGAGTCATTAGTGGAGTGTACACACAATTAACGAATATTAATTAATGTGATTAATGAGTTTAACCAATTAATCTCATATCATTGCAGCTTCTGATTTGTAGGTCCATTAGGTCCTCTTCTATTTGAAATATTCAAATTTACTTTGGAAATTAATATAATGTACGGTTATACATTATAATATAGTTAAATTGTATTGTACAAATTTATTTTTGTATGTGATTCAAAATTAATTTATGAGAGATAAAATATTTAAATGAGTTCAAATATTAATTGAATGTGAATTAGATTCATATTAAAACTATAGGTTAAAATTTAATATGTATATGATACACATTAAAACTATAAGATATGAGATAAATTTATATTTAAATATGATATTTAATTTAGAAATTAATTAATAGTTTTGTTTGATTTGATTTGATTAAATTAATTAAATTAAAACTATAGACTATGTGAGAGATATTCATTAAATATGATTTAAATGAAATATTAATCAAATATGATCTAATTAATTTAATTTAATTATTTATTTTAATATTAATATTAATTTATTAAATTAATAAGGAACGCGTTCCTTTATTCTCTCAACTTTTCTCTTCTTTGGAGTTATCGCCAGGCAAAAAAATGCAGCCTTTCTCTCTGGATTCTCAGTATCTGCCTCTGTGAATTCTCTTAAGGAAGAAAAATTCTCTCTAAAAAAATTCTTTTCCAATTTTAGGTCCCACAAACCAAATCTCTAGCTTAGAGAATAAGAATGTCTCCAAGTGGTGGTGCTTCAACAATTTGGAGTTTTAGTAGATAGAGAGGCATCAATGTGAGTAAGTATGTTTCTCTTCTTTGTAATTTTCTTTTAAATTATAAAGCATGTTTAGCCTTTAAGCCTTATAAAAATTTCTTTTTGTAATTGTTTTCAATATACTGGTATTTTTAGTTTTCAATTAATTTTAGTTTCAATTGGTTCTGTAAAATCTTCCGCCGCAAAGGGCTCTTATCCCTTCAGGAAAATATTTCAGTGAACGTGACGAAATTATTTGTGAGCACATCCTCGTGTGGGTCAAGCATCCTCGTGGCATGAGACCATTTCCACATTTAATTAAACGATTGTGCTTAAAGGCATGCCCGACTTTAGAAAAACTCTCCAAGACAGTGGTGAAGGATGTGGGTTGCGTACTGTATCCAATCTTCTTCGTGTAATCAATCTCCACTTAAGCAAAGCGAAAGACAAACGCCTCAAGACCAAGAAAGAGGGAAAAGTAGAGGAAGTTAATGAAGTGGAGTCTAAAGAAGAAGAAGAAGAAGAAGAAGAAATGGAGGATGAAAAGCAAACCCCACTTAAACGCAAGAGAAAAGGCAAGGACGAGACTTTAGGATCAAGAAAGAAAGTTAGGAAACTTGAAACCAATGACTCTAAGGATCCTTCATATCTTGTAGTCATCATAGTGCCAGATGACCAAATGCCTAAGAAAATCATCTCACCGTCGCCATCCAAAACCCTCAAGCCTAATAAATCCAAAACCACCACTTCACCGTCTAAAGTGTGAGACCCATACCTAAATCATAAAGACTAAAAGTTGATGAAGTATTTGAAGAAGGCGTTTTGAGTAAAACTGGGTGATAAAAAGTTGGTGTTAAGATAGTTCGCGAGGAAATAAGGTGGTTTGATAGGAATTTTGGTGTTTAAGTGTTGTTAGGCTTTTGAAGTTCTTCCCGAGATGAAAACTAGGTAATGAAGAGTAAGGAAACTTCTAGGAAATTTCCTAAGATTACTTCATGGGTTTACTTGTAAGGTTAAAAGTTAAGCATGTTTAAGATAAACATGGAACTTACACGTGTGTCACTAAGAGTAGGAGCTGGCGAATTCTTAAGAGTTTAAGGATGAATAATTTGATTTAGAGTTAGTATAAAGAGAGGAAGTAGATAGATTATTAAGAGACTTTGCTCTAAGAAATTGTAAGGAAACTAAGTGCTAAGTTGCTTCTAGGCGAGAAGAAGAGGAAAAAGAGAGTCGAAGCCAGACATTCTATACATTAAGGAAAACCAAGTTGTTGTGAGTGGTTTTCATTTTGAAAGATTTTGTTTATGTTAAAAAGTTTTCTTTAAAGTTCTTACTGCTTTGAAATGATGTTTAATATACGAATGTTTTAAAGAGATTTTGAAAGAAAGTTCATATCATTTTTATCTGAGTGTAAATGAAATTATGTTCAAACCATTAGTCTTCTTCGTGTTATTGAGCTAACTGTTATGTGCACATAAATGAGTAAAGGCAGCCATGTAGAAAATGACTGCATGGTAGAATGAAGCCGGTAAATGGATAAAAGGCGTATATTGTGTCAGGCGGCCTGAGCAACAAGGGTGACTAAGCTTTGTTTAAAGATCAATATAAATAGGGGTCTTTTTGCCAAATTATTAGTGACTATGTTATTTTGAGATTTTGAAGAGAAAAGCTTAAGTGTTGAAGTGTTGTCATTTTGTCTATGCGAGAAGAAAAAGAAAAGAAGCCCTTCAAGTTTATTTTCCAAGTGTTGTGAGTGTTTTCTTTAAATATTTGAATGATTTTTAGCATTCTGATAGATTCTTTGATGATTGGAAATTATGATTTCAATATGAATGCTTCTAAAAGAGATTTACATGAAAAGCTTATATGTTTCAAAGTATGTTTTATGTGTTCCAAAACATGACTTGTTTATGAGATGATGTTTAAACTGTTATTTACTTTCTATCAATGAGTTAACTATTATGTGTACATAATGAGTCAAGACAACCATGAGGTGAAAGGGGCTACATGGTGATGAGAAGCTGGTTAATACGTTGAAAGGAGCGTATTGAACTTAGTGGCCTGAGCAACAAGGGTGAATCTGTATATTCTCAGATGTTATTAATACAGTAGTATAAACGCGAAGTAATGAGATTTAGCATAGAGAATGATTCGAGATATATCCTTGGCGAAAGGAATGTTTCGTAATAATGTGTGTTTATGCGAGATGAAATATTTAACAGAAATGATGTGTTTATATGAATTGATATATTTTTGTGTATGTTATGCTTGATGAAATGATATTTGCAAAGGAATTGTAAAAAGGATTTCTTAAGACCTCACTGAATCTGTTAGACTTACGTTTTTAAATCTCATCTTCCAGGAAACAGGCATTAAGGCCAAGTAAGAAAAGTTGATGGGCTTACTAGGCGAGAAAAGATGTTAGTTGGTATTTTAGTTTAAGTTTTGAGTTTTATACTTGTGTAATCTGCAAAGTGTTGTAATCTTATATGACTTAAGATTTATAAAGGAAATGTTTTGTTACTTCCTATGTTAAGTTGTTTAGATCACCTAAAGTATGATTTCTAAGTTTAAGTTTAAGAGACTATGCGATTAAGCAAAGCTTAAGGATCTTAAGACCAAGTATTTTGGCGTTTAAACACATCAGAACACTCAAGTCACATCACGTCTTGCATGGCAAACAAGGGTGTCTGCAGGGCAAGGTGTGACAAATAGACACATCTAAATTAGCAACATTAGCGAAATTAAGGTCATTCATATATTCATATAACCAACTCAAGCAACCCAAATTTTCGAGTTGGTCCAAAACATCTTCTAATGAATGCAACTTATCTACACCTCTCCTTTCATATAATCATATATCCACTCATTTTACTTCACTCGGACCCATAATTGTTATTAATTTCTTGTGATATAGTGAAAGCATTACTAAATTTACCTAAAAAAATATGTATTTTCAATTTGGGTATGATAAAACTTGATGTTATAATTGACAAAGAATTAATTACTACAACTTATACAACATGCTCTAAAAATATATATTCAACTTTAATGACCATCTATATGTCAAATCCCATGGTCTAATATGTGAGTGACACAAACAACCCCACTTCTTATTAGAGAAAAACATCCCCATAAGCTCATTCACACTCATTATAAAATGCTTCATTTCCCATTTTTTTAAGAAACCAATACCTACAAATTAACCTTAGAGATGCATTTACCCTAAACAAATATTTAGCAAATTATACAAACACAATTATGTAAGATTGTGTATATATATATATATATATATATATATATATATATATATATTATATACACACATCAAAACAATTAAAATATAACCAAATAAAGATGCTAAAAAAAATTATCATTGGGAGTATTTATCTAGTTAGAGAGAAAAAAAGAAAAAGAAAAATAGAACTCTACCAACTCCCTTTGTTTGAATATAATTTTCTTATCATTTAACTTGGTGTCTTTAGCTCTAAGATTGTCAACCCTCTTTTAGATGGAAATCATTTTCTCAATATGTGTGTGTATATGTATATATAAAACATATCTCTACCATTTATACTTTACTTCAACTTGCAACAGTGAGATGAGAAAAAAAATTATATTTATTTATAGCTACAATAATTGACACAATAATATATATATATATATATATATATATATATTTTCAAAAGGTAAGAGATATAATTAATTAAGCAAAAAGGATATTGTTTGTTAAAATATTGTTGCAATTAATGAAGTTTCCAAGTTGCAACAACCAACTATTTTTCCTCTCAAATGTAAATTTGAGAACTCACCAAAGTTGAATTATTTACGGAGGGTTGCAACGTAAAATCAAAACAATAGTAAAATATTTGAATGTAGTAAAAAAAATATATATAAAAGATTTTGATAAATTTAGTTATTAAATAGTTTTAATATTTTGTTATTTTAAAAAATGGTTGGAACTTTTCTAATATTTTTACTCATATATATTGCATCTATAAGATATGAAAGTATACTTCCAAAATAAAATTTAAACCTCACAATTACAAAATAAAACAACACCCATTAACGGTTGACATCTTAAACTAAGATTTAAATCTCTGATATGGGTAACAATTATTTAATTATCAAATACTCATTCATAAAATTTTAAAATATGATTTTAAATTATTTTAAATAGTTACTAAATACTTATAAATTTCAAAAATTAAATATTTGAAAAGTTAAATGTAACGTAACTTAAATTTATAATGTCAACTTATACTAATGTTTACGTGGTTGTAGGAACAAATTTATTAAGGGAGGCTGGCTAAGAGTACGCGTCCCCTCACATTTTTAATTTTTATATTTTAATATTAATTTTGAAGTGTCAGATTACAATATATATTAAATAATGTTTTATTATTATTAAATTCTTCAAAGTTGGAAGGTTTTTGGTTGGAATCATGTGCACTACATCTATTTTTTTTAGTTGTTTTCTGTAAAATGAGGCAAATTTGATTATTCTTTTTATATATATGATTTAGTTTTTAGAGTAGAAAAAAGTTAAGAAAAATGTGTGTAATTATATATAAATGCGTAAATAAATATCATGGGGACCCTATAACTTGTAACAACTAACATTAAATATTAGTAATCCTATAATTTAATCTACAATATCTCCCAAATTAACTTTGTAATTACTTTTCCTAACAATAAAAGAAAATACTTCAAAAAAAATTAAAATAACTATTTAAGAGTTGATATTTCTTTTTTGAATTCTAAAATTTTCATTATTTATTTAAATACACAAAATCTAAAATTATAATTGAGTCCATAAACCAATAATCCTGATCTACACTTGCTTTCTTTTTAAGAAAGAAACCAACAAATTAAATACTATAAATAAAAATCACCCCAAGATATATTACATTTGTGAAATAGGAAATATAATTAAGAACAGCCACGAAAACGACGTAGCATGAGGGAATTAAAAAGGCAAGGAAAATGTCATACCAAATCCAAGTAGTGCATTACCACATTTTTTTTTTATTCTATTCCATTATTTGAAAAACATTAAAAGTATCTCATTTATTGGACCCATAAAGTAAAACATTTATAAACAAATTAAAACCCCCTAAATATTAATCATATTATTAATTGTTGCTTCTTTTGCAATTTTATTCCTTAAAGAAACAAAGAGAAATCTTTAGCTTCAATTTGACATTGGGATACTTTGAATCCATAAAAAAAAAAAAAGAAAGTATAAGGTTACCTTATAAATAAATAAATAAATAAATAATATTTTAAGGTTTTAATGAGTTTACTAAAAGAAATATTGACTTTTAGATAAGATGAAAAAATAGTATTAATGAATATAGACCATTTTATCCAAAAAGAATTATGAACTAATATAGATTTGATTGAGTTTAATATTACTTTAACTCATTCCACTAATACAAATGCTGATGGGGAATCCATGTGGCTAATAGGGAAAGAGCATTTTAATAATTATTATTTTTAGCTGTGATAATAACATTTTTTTTTATATAAAGAAACGTATAATATTTTATTTTCGAGAAAAAGAAATAAATATAGATTGGAAAAGAAATGGATATATATCTTTTCTACATTTGTTGAGAATGGTTTTGATGATTTAATATAAATGACCGAATAAAGTATCATAAACAGATCTACATACTTTTCTACTTATAAATATCTTGATAATGATATTGTATTCAAAATATATATATATATATAAATTTACATGTTCATGTTTATACTTTATAATATATTTTTTTAATCTTTTTCAACTTTTAAATCTTTTATTTTAATTGTTCTAATTTTGCCTTAAAAAATAACATTAATTACTTGCTCAAGAGTCGTTCTAAAATGTGATTGTTGTCTATTTCTTGTATAGTTTGAAATATTCATATTGAATAATTGAATTATAAAATATAGGAAAAGTTATCCGACTTATTATATCTCAATAAAAAATATTAAAAATAGCTAAATAAAGAAAATACTTATTTTTATTATAAATAGTTTTCTATAGGTGTAATTATTTTGTAAAATTTGTTATTTGTTATTTTTTTTCTTTTTTTAAATATGATAATTTCTCTATGTATTTATACTAAGTAAAATAAATTAGATAAAATTCCACAACTAAAATATAATATTTGAAATTTTTGTGATCAAAGTAGGATAATTATAAGTCTTACGGACATATTTAATATATTTTACCATAAGAAGAAGTATGCAATACAATACATTCATCACGCGCGTATAAAACTTTACTTCACATAAAATTTTTCTTTAGAACAATCATTCCTTTCATAAACGTCAGTCATATGAAAAAACACATCTTTACAAATGAACAAAAAATTTAGAAGGATGTTTTGAAAACATTAAACAATTGAAGAATCACTCACAATCCTTAGTTCCCTTTAGCTTAGAGCGCCTAGTCTTCGAGCTTTTTCTCGCCTAATACTTCTTCTTAGTAGAATAACACTAGATTCTTGCACAATCCTCCTTTATCGTCCATTTCCTTCTTTTTGTACTAATCTTCAAAATAGATTAGTCATCCTTAAGTCCTTAATAACTTGCTAGCTTCTACTTGAAGTTTTTACATGTGTAAGTTCAATGCTCATTTTGACCATGCTTAAGTTTAACCTTACACGTAAACAACTATTAAATCATGATTAGACGTATTCCTCACATAATCTCATCTCGCGTTATACTTCAGAATGCCCAACACTTTGTTAAACACGTACTTCTTTAATGCGTCACCTCCCTTGATCAATGCCAGCTTCAAAAGACACGCTCCCTTTGAAAACATATTTTCCTCACACTTAGTCAAAATGACCCTTCTATTCAGACACGAGCCTCACAATCAGAGTATAACAGATTTTACAGTATAATGATGGAAAGATCTCTTACATAGGTATGCATGAAAAATGAGACTAGACTAAGAGAAGATGAAAACGAAAGTTAAGTCTAGGAAAGACGCAATATGTGTGAGATTTGAGGGAGAATTAAAAAAAAAAAAAGGTTGAAAAGACCAACTTAAAAATAAAATGTAAAATATAGAAAGAAAGAAACACACAAAAGTTGAAAAGAGAAATGATAATTGTGGGTGTAAAATTTGACCCGTTAGCCCCAATCAACCACAATACCACGTTCTAGATGTCGTCAAAGGCGCGTGTATCACACGTGAATCCACCAATTGTGGGCCCCAAAAGCCAAACGAAAATAATCTCTCTTTTAAGAGACCCCATTATTGTTTTTACCAAACAAAACATATCATTAACCCTTAACTCTAATTTTAATTATTTTCAATCCATTTTAAATTTAATCTATATACAAACAAATGAAAACTTTCAAAACCATTATTTTATTTTAAATTTAGAGCAGAAAAAACAGTTTATAATTTTTTTATAAATTCTATTATCATAATCTTTTTTACTATTTTTACTATACACGTTTTAACGTTTATATAAATTTGAAAGTTTAAGGGTCTGACTATAATTATCGTGTAGGTGGTACCGTTTATTCAAAATTAATTGGAGGAGACAAACTATGGGAGAAAATTGAAGGTGCATGTTTTGAACTAAAATTAAAGAAAGTTTTTAAAATATAATAATTTGGGATGAGAAATATATAATATAATTTAGAGGAATTAAAGAAAAAAGAGGATGAATTAGAGCTGACTATGCTTTCTCATCTGTCTGACGCTGAGTTGCTGACCAATCTACAGCATGGATTTGAACTCCAAAGCCCTAAATTAAAATATCAACCAAACAAAAACAAAAACAAATTATAATTATAAACACACATCGGTAAACCCTATTATTTATTTTATAATCTTAATTAATCAGCTTCATAACATTTACATAATTTCATTTAAGTGCAGTCATGTTTTCAATTTTATTCCACTTTTGTTTTCTAATTTTTAAGACATATATTTAATATTCAATTTTTTCAGATTTATTCCATTTTGATCAGGTTTCTATATTAGCCTCTACCTTCAAAATAAAAATTACATTTTTACTTTTTTTTTTCCTTAAAAAATATAACAAGCTGTTGAAATATTTATTATAATTTGAAAACTGAAAAGAATCTAAACTATTTTTTTCAGTATTTTTTTATATTTGATACACAATTAATAACATAATTTTTTTTTGAGTAAATGAAAAAAGGAAATAAAATAAGAAGCAAATAAAATAAACCTCAAGGCTTTTCTTAAGGAATAGAAAGGAAATTTAAAGTAGAAAGGAATTAGATGGGAGAGAGAGAAAGAAAAGTATTGGGTTCGGTTGGTCTGGTTCGCTCCGGTTCGATTTTTATTGCTTTTTCTTATATGGGCATTGGCCGCATAGATGGATTTCTTGTTCAATAGTATTATGAAAAGGAAAAGGAAGCAAGGAAGCAGAGAGAGAGAGTAGAAGAATAAAAAAGAAAAAAAGAGAAAAAAAATAAAAATAAAAAAGCGAGCTGAAACTCAGAGAAAGAACTGAAGTGAAAAATCAACCAACAGAAAGGAAACGAAAGAATGGTGGATTGAAGAAGAAAGTGGTTCCTTCTTCAGATGGGAAAGACGAACAGTAGAAGAATTTATGGTTGTTGTTTGGGTAACAAAGAAGGAATTTTAAGCTTCGAGATGCGAGCTACTGATTCCGGTAGAAAAGGAACCTTCTCCGTACTCCTTCTATACCTCCTTTTGATTCTCATTTTACCAAGCATTTAAGTTTCAAAATCCCTTCACAAATTTCTTCTTCTTCTTCTTCTTCTTCTTCTTCTTCACAAGCTGCTTCTTTTTCTGTTTCATCTTACTTCAATCTGGTCTTCTTTTGGTGTTTTTCTTCTGGGGTTGCTTTATTTTGACTTGGCTTTCTGTTTGTATATCAAATCAAGCTAACTTTCTTCATTGATCTTCTACCCTTTTCTTACATATGATCGGTTCTTACTGGATTCTGTCCTTGGGATGCTTAAATCGGTTGCCAGATTCATTCTTGAGGAATCTGGCATCAGTAAGCCTTTAGGGTTTCGTTTTCTGTTTTCTTCTTGTTCGTGCTGATACTGGTCTTTGTTGGCTTCTTTGGTCTTGGTGGGTTATTGTTCTGTTAGGATTTTGATGTATATATTGCTAGATTTTGGTTTATCTCAGCTTTTTTCATAGTTTTCTATATCATTCCTTTGATATATTTCTTGGAGGACTTCTTAATTTTCCCCTCTTCTTTTTCTTTGGCTTTTGGCCCCCATTTTGAGATAAACAAAGAAAGGGGAAGAAATACATAGTACAAAGTCTTGAGACTCATACAAACACATCATCCTAAAGCACCCCATCATTTTTATTGTGGGTATTATTCAGTTTTTTTTTTTTTAATTCAAACTTTTGTGGGTATTTTGTTTTCAACGGGTAGATTTTCTTTTTCCATTTTATTTCTATATGTGAAAAAGAGAAAAAAAAATTTCCATGTATTGAACTTGAAAGAGGAGTGGTGTTATACTGTTTCAATTTTGAGGAATCATCGAGGTTTTAATTCTTCTTGGATGATTGATTGTTTATGGGAATACCTGATAGTTCATTATCAGATCTGATTGAGAAGGTTAGGTGTTGGATTTCCTGGGGACCTAACTCATCTGTGTGTTTATCTGAGGAATTTGTGCTGCCTAACAATAGTTACAAAATGTGTTGTGAGTGTGATACAAGCTTTTCCAAGATGTCATTGAGATACCTGTGCCAGAGTTGTAATCAGTCATCTTGTGGAAAATGTATTCGGGGTTATGAATCTTATGTTGTTCAATCAGATGGTATGAAGGTGGGTAATGAGGCTGTGAAGAGAACCAAGTTGTGTAAGTTTTGTTCTGATACTAATCTACGGCTTGAAGGTGGGAGGAGACATAGTGAGAAAGTTCATCCTTCTGTCTCTCCCAGATATAGTCCAGAGCCTCCTTCTCCTAGTTATGATGGTGCAGACAAGTCCCCAATGAAGACTGAATCACTTCCCGATGATCGTCTGAGTCGATATCTTGAGTCACAAGATTGTGGTTATTCTCCCTATGCAGCATCACATAGGATTTCGAGCTCGTTTAATGCTCATCCATTTCCTATTTCCGTTCGTCACTCGCCTAACTGGTAACATTTCATTTGAATGCAATTTCCTGTTTGTCTCATTACTTTTTTTGTGTTCTAGTTCCTGCAGTAACTTCTATTAATCTTGTACTTTTTGTTTAAAATTAAGTACAATATTTTTAAGTGCTTGTATGTGAATTATTTGTTCTTATGTTCCCATTATGACAACGCATAAGTTTGGTATATAGTTGTGTTGGTAGGTTTCTTTTTGAGTGCTTCTGAAATTTTATGTTAGAAATTATAAAAATTACTTTTAAAGCAAAAACTCTTTCATTTAGTATATTGTCTTGTTGATAGTACTCAACTTTCTGATTTTGGATGATGCTCCTGGGATCAAAGTACAATATATTTCCACTTTAAATCAAGAAATCGGCTGTTGTTTCAATTCTTTAATGTCTATTACTGATACAGTAGAGTGACGTGAAATGATTTAATACACTTATCTCATTTAGTATTTTTTTACTAATGTAGGAGTGACGAAGATGATGCAGAAGATTCCGGGAGACATTTTTTTAGCCCATCAAGTGATTATTTTCGTGACAGTTCAGACATAGAGTCAAGTAGTGTTAGTACTAGAAACGAGTTCTTTAGTTCTCATTTTGGGGGATCAAGTCCTTCTGACAGCCCCTCAAGGAACGATTATACTTTTAGTAAAGCTGATTATGTTGTACAGACATTAGATCCAGGTCAAAGGGTGAATCTATTGTCTCAAGAGGCTGAGACCATTTTAAATAGGTCTGAGAGACTGACTGAAGGCCAAGATAATAAACAGGCTTGCTCTGGTGACCTGCCTACTGTTCAGAACCAAGATGGAAAGGTAGAGAGGCCATTAGATTTTGAAAACAATGGTCTTATATGGTTCCCCCCACCTCCTGATGATGAAAGCGATGATTTGGAGAATAATTTCTTTTCCTACAACGATGAAGATGACAATATTGGGGATTCTGGTGCTATGTTCTCCAGGACCAGTAGCCTTTCTAGCATGTTTCCAGACAAGCAAAATTTGCATGAGGAGAATAAGGAGCCATTGAAAGCTATGGTTCAGGGTCATTTTAGGGCTCTCGTTGCTCAACTATTGCAAGGGGAGGATATCCAATCTGGAGGAGATTGTGTTGACGTCTGGCTTGATGTTATTACCACAATAGCCTGGCAAGCTGCAAATTTTGTGAGACCAGATACTAGCAGAGGAGGCAGTATGGATCCTGGGGATTATGTGAAAGTAAAATGCGTAGCATCAGGACACCCTCATGAAAGGTATAAATTTTGGCTGTTACTGCAGCTTGGAATATCCCTTGGTGCAAATAGCCTCAATGTCTTGATGTACATATCATATATTTTCTATGAACTAATGTCTTGAAATTGTTCATCTTTCTTCTGCAGCACACTTATAAAGGGAGTTGTTTGTACAAAAAACATAAAGCACAAACGCATGACCTCACAATTTAAAAATCCAAGGTTACTTCTTCTAGGGGGATCCCTTGAATATCACCAAGTTGCAAACCAGTTAGCTTCTTTTAATACATTGCTGCATCAGGTACTTGTGTTTAGTTTTAAGAAAATCAACACTTGGTTTATCTTCTTTTTACATGTATTAGATTTTTTGTGTACACAAAATGCTGGGACTAGTTAAGTTCGTATTATTATTATATTCATAATAATAGTAATAATAATAATTATTAAGTTTTTTTGGTTTTATCTTCACTTCTAACATCCAATCCTATTGGTGCAGGAAAATGATCATCTGAAGACAATTATTTCAAAAATAGAATCTCTTCGCCCTAATGTTCTGGTTGTGGAAAAAAGTGTATCTTCATGTGCACAGGATTATCTGCTGGCAAAGGAAATATCTCTGGTGCTGAATGTTAAAAGGCCTTTACTGGAGCGTATAGCCCGTTGCACGGGTGCTTCCCTTACTCCATCGATTGAACATATTTCCACTGCCCGTCTGGGACATTGTGAACTTTTCCGGTTAGAGAGAGTAACTGAGGAGCTCATGGATGCTAATCAAAATAGAAAACTATCCAAGACGTTGATGTTCTTTGAAGGATGTCCAAAGCGCTTGGGTTGCACGGTAATTCTAGCTAGAAAGTTAACTAGTTTTCTGTGGCTACTTTTTCAAAATTATTTTCCAGGCTACTATTTCAGAATGATTTCTTGGCTACCATACAAAACCCTTTTTGGGTTTTAATTTAATATGGTCTTTGATAGATCTGCTCAACCTTTCTGTCTTCAATTAATTACTTTTAGCTATACTAGCCGAATAATGTAATGCAACAAAATTAGTTTATACTTAAAAATGTTGTTTTTGAATCTTTTTGGGATCTTATCGTAATACTTCTAAAAGTCCTCATTTTTGTTAAAGAAATGTTGTTGATTAGACAATTAGTAAACATTTTAACATATGGAAACAATGTATTTGGGTTTTGCTTGTTATGTAAACATATCTTTCTTGATTGTTTTCTTTGGAATCATACTATTAGGTTTTTCCAGTGTACAATAAATAGTTTTTGAATGTAGCTTTCAAACAACCTAAATTTCTTCTGACAATAGCTTGTAAGTCATAATTTGAACTCTGGAAATGTGATACGGATCCTGTGAGTTTAGAAAAAATGTGATTTTATAGAACTCTGTTCTGCTTCTAATCATATCATATTTCTTGTCATAGGTCTTGCTGAAAGGCAGGTGTCGTGAAGAACTTAAAAAAGTTAAACATGTTGTTCAATATGCAGTATTTGCAGCATATCACTTATCTCTTGAGACTTCCTTTCTTGTGGACGAAGGTGCCTCTCTGCCTAAGATGCCAACACGCTCTATTTCTGTTGACGATAATTCCTTATCAGAAAATCTCAATGCTTCTGAGGCATCCAATTTTCTGGTTGATGTCTCCACGGGAGAAAATTTTTCTGCTCTTAATTCTGAGCTTGAAAAATCTAAAGCATACCCAATGGATTCTCACCTTGGTAACAGTAGCTTTCTTCTTTCTACTGGATTTGAGGACTCTAGCATTGTTGATACACATCCAGACATATTTAATGATGATTTACCATCCGATATTGACCTGAAGCCTTCATTCAATCCTTGTGAGGAATTAAAGGATGGATTAACAGTTCCTTTCGCTGTTCGAAGTCTTTCTGAATCTGAATTGCCAGAAACCTTGAAATGGAAAAAGGGAAGGTCTGGTGGGATTCCAGAATTGCGAAAGTCTGAAAGTTTTGATGAAAATGATCTCTCCAGTGAATACTTTTCAGCAGCAGATACTCACCAGAGCATTTTGGTATCCTTTTCAAGCCATTGTGTACTTAAAGGAACTGTATGTGAGCGCTCTCGCCTTTATCGTATAAAGTTTTATGGCCGTTTTGACAAGCCTTTAGGGAGATACCTACGTGATGATCTCTTTGACCAGGTTTATTTATTTCCTAATTCTGTATATCTAATTTGAACAAACATGTTCTTTTCTAATTTTTTTCCCATGGATAATTGTATAATTTTGTGGTTATAAGTTATTTACTTTGGCTTCTCATGGCAGACTTCAAGTTGCCCATCCTGTAAGGAGTCTGCCGAGGCCCATGTTCTGTGTTACACCCATCAGCAGGGTAATCTTACAATTAATGTTAGACGCTTACCCTCCATAAAGCTTCCTGGAGAAGAAGATGGTAAGATATGGATGTGGCACCGTTGCCTCAAGTGTGCTCAAATAGATGGAGTCCCCCCGGCAACTCCTAGAGTTGTTATGTCAGATGCTGCCTGGGGGCTCTCTTTTGGAAAATTTTTGGAGCTTAGTTTCTCAAACCATGCAACTGCCAATCGAGTTGCAACTTGCGGTCATTCATTACAGCGAGATTGTCTCCGTTTCTATGGGTGTGTTGGGCTCTGAACTTAGCATTGATTTTACAATAGTTATTATGTTGCTTGTCACTGAATACAAAGTTTCTTAAAACAGGTATGGGAGCATGGTTGCATTCTTTCGCTATTCGACCATAGATATTCTCTCTGTTAACTTGCCCCCTTCTGTACTTGAGTTCAATAGCCATGTTCAGCAGGAATGGATTTCAAATGAAGCTTCAGAGGTGATTTTGAGAATTCGAAATGTGGTTTGCTTGATCTAAAAGTTTTTCTTTTGCTTATTCTACTTTTGGCTTTTCAATGCAGATTATTGGTAAAATGGAAAGCTTGTATGCTGAGATTTCTGATGTCGTTGATAGGATGGAACAGAAAAGCAAGTTGCCAATGCAGGAATCATCAGACTCAAGTGATGTGCAAAGCCACATCACGCAACTGAAAGAACTGCTTCAAAAAGAACGAAGTGATTACATCGTAAGTGCTGAGAGAACAGTTCAAATATGATAAACATTTTAATTGTCCTTGCAGATTTTTTTATGGTACTAAGTACTATGTTATTCATGCGAACATATAATTTATACGGGATTTGAGTTATGTTACTAATTTATTAGGGTTTGCTGCAACCATTCATGATGAAACCTTCACTTATGGGGATGATTTCTGTCGACATTCTTGAGCTGAATCGTTTGAGGCGTTCCCTATTAATGCATACACACTATTGGGATCACCGACTTTATTCGCTAGATTCTCTTCTTAAGAAGATTTTAAATTCCAGAACTGGTGTCTTTTCTTCTATAATGAGGGATTTGAAAAGTGATTCTGCTCACAGTGATGGGAAACTTGAATCTGGCCATAATGAGAATATTCATGAATCTTCATCGGCTCATGAGTTTACTGAAAGTGATGATATACATTCAGATCAGAAGGAAGAGTCTATGGCATATGAGCGCTCCACATCAACCTCACATCAAGCCAGCAGAGAGGAAACACACACAGATAGGGAACTGACTTCCTCCATGGCTTTTGAAAGCATTCCTTCTTACGAATCTACTCTTTCTGAGAGAATCGATTGTGCATGGTCTGGAACTGAGCAATCTATGAAGAAACATACAACTGTATCCGCACTGCAAGCAGAAGAACCTCATGATGGGGCAATGAAGCAGATGAGTCTAAATGATAATCCCCAAATGAGAAGGGTATTGATGTCACCTGTGAGAGTTCATTCCTTTGATTCTGCAATAAGAATGCAAGAAAGAATCAGGAAAGGATTGTATCCATCTACATTCCAGTTGTCAACAATTAGATCTTTCCACGCTTCTGCAGATTACAGTACTATGCTGAGGGATCCTGTTTCTAATTTAACTAGAGCCCACTCTCAAGTGTTGCCATTGGAAGCTCAGAAGTCAAATTTGTTACTCAGTTCAACTCCATCTTACATCTCCGCATCTCATGTTCCTGAAGGGGTTCGCCTGCTGCTTCCTCAAACTGGCAATAATGATATAGTTATCGCTGTTTATGACAATGAACCTACTAGCATTATTGCATATGCCCTAAACTCTAGAGAATATGATGATTGGGTTGCTGATAAGTTTTCCGTCAACGAGGGAGGCCGGAGTGTCCCTAGAATCAATATTGAAGACTCTCGTCCTTCACCTCTTTCAGCTTGGCAGTCTTTTGGTGGTCTGGACTTGGACTATATCCACTATGGAAACTATGGTTCTGAAGATTCTTCAACCATGAGAACCCTGTTTTCAGATCCAAAAAAATCTCCCCATTTGAGGCTTTCGTTTGTAGATGAATCTTCAATATCTGGAGGTAAAGTCAAATTCTCTGTCACTTGCTACTTTGCAAAGCAATTTGACTTGCTTAGAAAGAAATGCTGCCCCAAGGGAGTGGATTTTGTAAGGTCTTTGAGTCGCTGTTGTCGATGGAGTGCACAGGGTGGAAAAAGTAATGTTTATTTTGCCAAGTCACTGGATGAAAGATTCATCATTAAACAGGTCACAAGGACTGAGCTTGATTCTTTTGAGGAGTTTGCTCCTGAATATTTCAAGCACTTGTCACAGGCTCTAACCTCTGGAAGTCCAACTTGCCTTGCAAAAATTCTTGGAATCTATCAGGTAAAATATCTAGGTTTTGAAGCCTATTTTGCTCTCTATTTTGGTCCCCATACTTTAGAAAATAACTATTTTGGTCTACAAACTCTTGAGAAATTTGTTTTTGTACATCAACATAAAGAAAATAACGATTTTGGTTTTTTTCACTGCTCTACTACCTAATAATGCACCTATTTAATACCCTTGGCCATCCTTTGTGACTTCAACATTCACTTAATCCTTTGTTCCTGTGTTAAAACACTAAACTCAACAACCATAATTATTATTTATTTTTTTTAAAAAAAGAGGGACTTGAATAGAGTATATGTATTTACCAATGACTATGGGGATAAATATTTACATTTTTGTTCTCACAACTATGCAATGGCAGGTCACCGTTAAACACCTGAAAGGTGGGAAAGAAATGAAAATGGATTTGATGGTGATGGAGAATCTTTTTTTCATGAGAAATATCTCAAAGGTGTACGACCTCAAGGGCTCTTCACGATCTCGTTACAACCCGGACACATCTGGGGCTAACAAGGTTCTTCTCGATCTAAACCTCTTAGAAGCACTGCGGACGAAACCCATCTTTCTTGGAAGCAAGGCCAAAAGAATCCTTGAACGAGCAATCTGGAATGATACATCATTTTTGGCGGTAAGCTGCATGTTTAATCACAATACTTGTCTTTCATTGCATACACCATGAAACTGGATGGTTGTTTGATTTGTATTTACTATATTCTTCATATGGGAGAAAACCAACTAATTCTTAACCCTCTTCAGTCAATAGACGTTATGGACTACTCCCTTTTGGTCGGGATTGATGAGGAGCGCAAGGAGCTCGTTTTAGGCATCATCGATTTCATGAGGCAGTATACATGGGACAAGCAATTGGAGACGTGGGTGAAGGCGTCGGGAATACTTGGAGGTCCGAAGAATGCTTCTCCTACTATCATTTCTCCGAAACAATACAAGAAACGGTTTCGTAAGGCAATGACTGCTTATTTTCTCACAGTTCCTGATCAATGGTCTTCTTGATTTTATGATGGATCATTGTATTCTTTTGTCCATGAAAGCATTTGTTCATGAATAAAGGGATTGCAATTGCAGATAAATTTGAAGGAATCCCTCTCATTCTTTTCTTCTTTTTTTACCCTTCATCTCTTAGATTTTGTGTACAAAGAAACAAAGATTAGGTCCAAAAGAGAGAGGGCATTCACCCTTGAGAATGAAGAGTTGTACTTTCCTTTTTCTTTTTCTAACCTAATGAAAAAAATTATTTGTAAAAGCCAAAGTTTGTTATGATTTTCTATTTTCTATTGGTATTGCTTTATTTGATGCCATGGAAATTTCAATTGAAGATGAAAGTGTAAGTTCTAATCATTACGTTCTGGAGGATGAAAGCCTAATAAAACAAAAATTACTGATGCAGGACACTTCATGGTTTCTACAGGCTTATGTTATGTTGAAGTAATTACAAACACTTTTGATTTAGGTTTTTTGAATTTTCAAGTTGATATTTTAAGCTTCGTAAAGTCAGCTAAGTCTCGTTTCTTATTTTTGTTAATATTCTCGATCTTTTTGTCTACTTTTCATAACATATGGTTTACTAAACAATTTATTATTATTATTATACTTATTTTTTTTGTCATGGATAGAGGAAAGGTAATAAAAAGACAAAATTTTCAATGGTAGAGACATAAAATGAGATTATTCTAGATTTTAGTGGCTAAAATGTAGCTTTAGAAGATTTGGAAAGTCAAGTGCAATCAAGGACAAACTTTAAGGACCAAACTGTAATTTTTTGTTGTTTATTAAACAAAGATGATTTTGATGAAGAAAATCCACGTAGTTTGAAATGGTTTCATCAAAAGGCTTTCATTGGAGAGGCACACAAACAAAATTTGTGGTGTTATGAATAAAGTTATTTGAATGGAAGACCCCAAGGAAGTTGTGAGGATATCTTGAAGAAGGTTGCATTTTGGAATTTGGGCCTCCTTCCTATTCATCTTATCTTCAATGGAGACTTTTTATGGGGGAGAGATTTGCTCATGCACGAATTTCGTGGACAGTGTTTATTGATCTATGTTAAAACAAGTTTAAACTCGTAGATTTGAAGTTGTTCGGGAGCAGCTAACATATTTTGTCAAATGGAGAAAAAATCATTAGGGTATTCACTGCTACAAGGAGCTAGTCTGAGGTACAAAAGTTCAAAGTGTGCATAAAGAAAAGTTTAGAGAAGAGTATTGTTAAAAGATGAATCAGATATTTATTGTTTTGAAGCAATTTGTATGTTAGACAAATAATTGATTAATGAGTGATAGGTGACCTCATAAACAAAAAATTGAAGATTCAATGGATTCTTGTCACATGTTGGATTAGACCTAATTTTAGCTATGAAATCATTGAGACAAAGAAGAGTATAAATAGCTGATTAATTCCACAGACTATTGAATGCAAAATTGCCTAAACTAAAAAACAATTGAACAATGGGTTTAGTCAACCATTTAACCCCATTAGGCTCCAACCTATCATTTTCTTTAAAATTTTGAGGTTTTAACTACCGCTGTCATGAACAGTGACAAATTATGACTTTTACTTTTGATAAAATAACAAAAATAAATTTTAATTGTTAAAATAACAAAACATAAAAATTAAAAAAATAAATAAATAAAACAATCTCTCAAATGCCCCTAACCAATATGTAAAATATAATTGTTCACATAAACTTCAAATACATTGTAATTGAAATAACATACATGCTACATAAATTTTTTTCCCAAAAACATGAGGATTAGAAAAATTGTCATTAATGGGAAGCTCAAAATTTAAAATCTCTACAAGTGATCATTTTTTTTCCTTTGGATTTCGGCCACTTACTTTCTTCTTTCATTCAAAAACCTAGAGAAAGTTTGAAAACCATTTGAAACCGTCAATTTATCAAAGAATTCAAAAGGGGAGCATTGTTGATATTATAATAAAGATAAAATCATGAAATTATACCATAAAATTCAAAACTTGTATACATCGGTGAGTTCGTCCACTCAAGTCGGTGAGTTCTTCAAGTTCTTCATACATTCGAGATTCATTTGAGCCCTTCTCCTCTCTTGTTTGCAAGAAAAAAAATTATCTCTCACTGTCTTTGTCTTTAGTCGGCTACCCCCTCCCTCAAACTCTTTTTCTTTCCTCTAATAAAACATAAAAGATGAAGATTTAAATAATTGCAAAAATGTCATTGAAGCATAATTAAATTATAAATTTTAAATTCAGATTGTTATTAAAAATATATATTATTAAAATATATCTTATGTCTAATTTAATAAATTATTAATAAATAGTTTAAAATATAACAAATTTGAAAATATTGTATATAATAAAATATAATAAATTGTTTAAAATAAAATAAATGATTTAAAATATAACAAATTCAAATTTAAATGAGTGAGTGACATTATTTTAGGGATTAGATTGAGAAATGGTTGAAAATTTCCCAATTTTTTAGTGGAAATATTTATTAAACATAAGTTTTATGAATTAAATAAATAAATGTTAACTAATTTGATTTAAATATTAAAAATACAAAAATTAGTTATGAATTATAGACATATATTTAGGAGATATTTGAGAAAATTTTGTCAATTCCGAAATATCATAAATTAGTTTACATTTTTCAAAATTGATTTCAGTTTGCAAATACACCATATCTGTGACTGTATGGTATTTGGTCTCATTATTTGTATCATGCAAATACACCGTATCTGTAAAACATATATTATCCTACATAAAAATGTATAAACACATATTATACTTCTTGATTCAGATATGCATAACAAGGATGATTGGAAATAAAACGTCACAAACAAAATAAAACGTCTAATTAAAATAAATATGAATATCGACGTAATTAAAAAACACAAGGTAAAAAAATAATTATTCGATACAAGAGGCACAATAAATTATTTTTTTAAATAAAAATCAACAAAATAAGTGTATAATCATAATTAGCACGACTGTAGGGATGAAATATAATTATTCGAGAATGATTGAAATTCTCATAACCATTTTTTATATTATCCATATGTACAATTATCTAATAATTTTTTAAAAATAATTTGAAATATAAATCATACGAAAAATATTGAATTAGTTATTGTCGGATTAGATTTCATAATATTTTTGAATTCAAATATTATGAAATCTAATGAATAAGGAAAGGTTGAAAATTACTATCAAGGGGTAAAATCGGTTGAGTTGCAGACTATCAAGGGGTAAAGTCGGTTGAAAATTTGCAAAAAAAAAATCTACTTATGCTATTTTGCTAAAAATCAAATTATTTTGAAAATTTGCTATTTTCCAAATTGTACTATATTATTTTGTCATTTTTACTGTTATCTCTTTTAACTATTCTACCATAAAACTTATTACAAATTGAACTTAATGTTACCAATTTTTTCATAACTATTCTAATGATCTACAACTTTATACAAATGTAGAGCCCAAAAAATCAAACTATCAATCTTTATTATTAATAGTATATTAAAAAAATAGAAAAATGAAATAAAGAAAGTTGATAATTGCATACGATTAAGATTTACATTTATTAGATATCCTATGTAAATATTGTATGTGATTAATTCTATTATGGTAATATTATAATCAAAATTTCTCCTTAATTATATTTCTTTTGGTGATTTTGTTCAAAAATTCTTCTTTCCATCCATTCTTTCTTGTTCCATTTATTTCTTTCAAATTTTTTCGGTGAGTGCATATTCGTTTCATATTATTAATTGTATGTATGAAATTGTGAAATATAGTATGCCGATGAAATTTTTCGATAAAGAAAAATTACAATGAATGAAATATATATGCCACGTAATTTACAGTATATACCTCTATTTACAGTCAGTAAAATATATATACCACACAATTTCTTTCGCTTTTGCATTGTTTTTCATATATCTCATGTAATTTAATAATTTCTGATATATACTTATTATATTTCGTCAATTTTGCATTGATTTTCATATATTGAAAGTTAATTTGTAAAATCTTACCGTGATTGAAACTGCTTTTGATTTAAATAGATCAATATATATCTTTGTATATTTAACATAATATTAGATAAAAATGTATGTGTGCATATTTTACATTGTATTTTAATTTTGTAACAAATTTTACAATATGTGAAAGTACAAATTATATCAAGGAAAAGGAAGAGAGTGAATGAGGATAAAACAATAAAAGAATAAAATAAATAAAAAAAGAAACTAAAAGGAAGAAAAAAACAAGTGAGAAAAATGAGGAAATATAGAACTTCAAATAGATCATCAAGAGACTGATAAATGATATACATTATATACTGTATAATATATCATATATTATGCCTATCATATTTGTAGCTATACTTTGTAATATTTAAAATATATGCGGGTGTTATTTAAAAAGCTAAAATGGAGAAGAAAGGTGAGGAAATCAGATCTGCAAGGGAGGATGTGTATGAGGTATTACTAATGATATTTTATATATACTGTATAATATATGATATATTATGTGTCTGTTGCTTAATGATCGATATATTTTGTGTGTGATGGTTAATGCTTAATGATATTTATTATATACGGTAACAAATATGAAATATTATGTTTCTGTTGCTTAATTATATATTATGTGTGTGATGCTTGATAGGTAACGATTTATGATATATATCGCAAACTATATGATATTTTTTTATGTAAAGTCCAAAACTTAAAAAAGAAGTTGATTAACTGCACAATTGTGTTAAATAAGAAAGGAAGACGAAGTTCATTATACAATGTATACTATATTACACAATTTTTAAGAAATAAAATTAATAACATAAAACATTTAGTCGAAGGATATAACCAAAAAGTTCATAGTATTTTGATCGGAAACTTCAACGAAAAATTAAATCGAAATATATACTCATTAGATAAGTTGAAGCATATGACCATAATAAGAAAGATTGATTGGTGAGAGATAAATCGAACTATTTAGGTGTGTAGCCTAGAAAAAATGGTTAAATCTATTAATATAGAGAATTGTTACAAGGCAAAAAGGTTACAGCGAAGTCTAAAGCAACCTAATCTAACATCGCTCTATAATTAAGAGAGATTAACTCTGGGTCGTACTGTTTGCAGGTAGTGTGTCTATCCAAATTGTCCACCCTAATCCGCAAGACAACCAAAACGCAGGAAGTAGTGTAATTAGGATGCGACACAAACAGTCTAAAAGAGAGCTACTATTGCATTCAATCTGATAACATTTCTCTTGTTTTCTTGTTTGAAACTACATAATGATGTGCAAAGAGAGTTGATGTTGTCTTTGTTGATATTTCCTCCAATAGATCTTAAAAGCTTGTTCCATAGAATTTTAGTGATTTTGCAATCCAGGAGGAAGTGGTTCATATCTTGACACATTTGTTCGGGCTTAGACATGAGTTTGGAAATTTTCTTTGAATGACATCCATTGTGTTGATTTTGTTGTAGATGACTGTGCAAAGGAAAAACGTGCATTTTATTGGAACAGCAGAACTCCATAGGTTTTCAAAAACTTGGCTGTTGCCTTGATAGATGAAGTGTTGTTGATCTTCATGCAGAGCCTTTTTGGCAGAGTTGATTGTGAAAACTTTATCTCCATTTGAGGACCAAATTGATATAATTCTTCCCTTATTTGGATGAGGAATTGGGAGAAGTGTTTTAGCATTGTTCCATATGGTTAATTCCGTATCGTTTAGAGGTCTTCTTGGTAGAAAATTCCAATATTGGATGTTGGTGTCTCAAACTTCCTTAATTGAAGCATTTTTGGTTTGGCACAATGCATAAAGTCTCTAAAAAGAAACTGAGAGAGGACTTTTTTCATTCCAATTTCCATGCCAGAAAGAGAGAGAATCGCCGTGGTTATTGATCTCCCATCTACAGTTACTTTCAAACCAATGAATGTTTTTGGTTATAGACATGTAAGGTGCTCTGCTGCTACGTTGTTTTCCTTTTGATGTGATATCCCCTTTGTGAGTACCTTTATATTTGACACATATAATTTGCCTCCAACTCCACCAATATGCATTCAGTTCAATTGACATCAGTACGTTCTCCAACACAAAAAATTTCAAGTTCAAATCAATCCACACTTAGTTTTACTTAATAAGACCTTTAAAAAAAGAAATTAAACCCCACCAAGATTTGAAAAAAAGATAAACTTTTTTTTCTCAACTTTCCATTTCTTAAAATATTAAACAGAAAAAACTTAATTTTTTTAACCTGGCAAACATGCCAAAAACTTGAAACCAGCGGGCGAGTGCATATGGTCAAGTAATAGTAATTAAATGACATAAGAGAGGTTGAGCTTGGCCCCTAAGGATCAAATTAACAATTTACCTTCTATTCTAGAATTGAATCAATTTTGATCGAAGGAATCGAAATCGATCTTCAGTGATTGTGTAAACAAAGTACATGTAAAAAAGTACTAGATGAAAATTAGGGTGTAGATTTGTTACAAACTTCATTAGGTACTCTTTACACTAATCAAGGAATTCCATGAACAATATGCCTACATCTCAAAACACTAAGATCCAAATTATTTTCTATGAAAAACAATCTTTTTCATACAATCTTAAACAATAATAAGTAACTTCTTCAAACAAAATTAAAACCCATGACATTAAACATTGTGATCAAATAACTTTTACTGTTTTCCTAACTATATTTGCATCATGAAAGGTTAGTAACAATCTAATGATGTAGATTTGATTTGAACGTGCATCTTATGGAATCAAACATTTAATCTAACATTCATTGAGGCCCAACCGATAGAATTCAAGACATAATAACATTGAAAAACATATAAATGTTAACCTAGATAATAATTCATACAAGTAAATTCATGACACCCTAAAACTAGAGAGTTTAGTCAGCTTTGAAATACATACTTACATACGAATTTGCTCCCATAAAATTATTGAAGTAATGAATTAGAAAAACTCTAATGCCTTATATAAATACTCTTTCCCTTCAGTGGAATTCATCGATCTTCTCTCGGTCAACGCCTCGGGATATCAAATGGTCTCCAAAATTCTTGACAGTACTGTTGAACTTTCTCTAATTCTCACTTTTAGAGCTTTAATTCTTACTCTTTGCATTTCGTGCCTTAAAGAACTAAAGAGTGAGAGTCCCATAATTTATAGAGAAGTGGTCACTTGAAGTCCAAATTCTTACCACAACTATATATTCTTCAAATTAGGAAAGCTGGCAGTGGCACAGCCTTGCTCAGAAAGCATTGTGTAGCATCACAATGCTCTTCATACTTTTTTTAATTATATTGCTCTCAAGTTGTATAAACATATAAATCATTTAATCAAAAGATTAGGGAGGTTCAAATTCTTATCATATACATATTGTACGTTAGTTAACAACAAAATGCGAATTAACAATTCACTTAGGTTTCATTCCATCTATAACCTTTTAACATCTCATTTCCATTAATCCACTATCTACTTTTTAAGAAAATATTTTTAAATCTAAGTCAAATTTTGAAAACCAACCAAAGTTAGATTTTTAAAGCATATATATTTTTTTTAATTTTGTTTAAAAAAGTTCAAATTTTACTTAAAAAGAGATGAAAAAAGATTATAAAGAATTTGAGAGAAAACCAAAACTAACATAAGAGAAAAAGAGCTAACTAATTACTAAACGAATTGTAATTAGATTTTGAATAATTATAAACCCAAACAAAAATCATCACCTCATGTGTATATATATCAACTAACGGTTGCCTAGTAACTTACGTAATCAATAGGTTAGCAAATGTTCATTTTAGTCAATATTTTGAGAATACTTTTTGTAGTATCTTAATATATACTATAATATTGTAAGCATTCAATAAAGCCATATTTAAATATTTTTACATAATAAGAAACATGCAACTAATCCCATGGTGGACCTCAAAGAAAAGAAGAACTAAAATATTTTAATGGGTTGGGTCTTTTTCTTCCTAAACAACCACAGTCCACAAAGTCGTTTTCAAAATATACCAAAACAAAATTTGTCCTTTTGCTCAAGTAGTGGCCGTATTGTTATATGTTGTGTGTGAGAAAACATGAAAAGAAATTCAAATATTTTGACAAATTGAAATCAATGGAAAAGAGAAAGAGAATGAGATTGTGTATATTATTATTGTTATGTAGAAAAAGTTCATAAGACCTTTTTTTTTTAGCACTTTTTGTGTGCTGCCAAGATAGAACTTGGAAGAAAAGTTATAGAGAAAATGTGAGGAAGAGGGGTTGGCCCATTGGAGCACGTTTATTTGAAAATTATTACCTAACTTTATCATATAACAAATAATGAAAGATGATGCCCATGCACTACACTTTTAATAGTTGAGTGTGAAACTTTTTTAATAGTCTATTAACACATTCAAACATTGATGAGGTAAATAAGTGAAGTATGATAGGTTGTATTGATATTAAGAGTATATTAAAGTATGTATAGATCTCCATAACAAGGGATACTTGTGAAAATTTTATAAGATAAATAAATGCTATTCTTTCCATTTGCTAATTGCTTTTTTTTAGATAAAACTCTATACTATCAAATATATAGGTATACCTATAATTTTGACTCTAGAAAAGTGTAAGATTAAAACACATAAAACTAACCTATTTAAACATCATTTTAAACTCTAAACTGTCAAAATGGATGAGATACTCTAAAAAAAACTATTTTTGGTCGTGAACTTTTATAACAAAGACACGACTTAGTTTCTAGACTTTAATCGGTGGTGATTTACTTCTTATACGTTTAAATTTGTAGAAATTTAGTCCTTAAAATTTTTAAAAAATAATAATTTAGTGTTTGTAATGATTTAATATCAATAGTAAAAGAGTAGGTAGGACTTAACAAAAAGAATTTATACAGGTATAAATTGATCCGGGATCAATGTTTTAAAATTAAACTATAAACAATAAGTGATTGTATTGACATTTAATTTTGATGATATATATATATATCTATATATTTTGATGATGCCATCATATATATTTTATGATAGGAACGAAATTATTATAAATTTTAAACTAAATTATTATAAAATTTGGAGTATATAAAAACTAAAATTATAAATTAAAAAGAGAGAAAAATAGCTATTTTAACGGATAATATACATATATGTAAAAAACAATCCAAAAATATTTACAATCCGCGAAACAAAAAAGAAAAAGTTCATGAAGCTTTACGGAAATAATCAAGGAAGAAAGAACTCACGCTTTTGCTATCTTTTCGTTTGGTTTTATGAGAGATTTTCTTGTTGGTTTTCTTTGCTAAAAGATGGTGAGATGTTGAAAAAGAAGAGAGGAATAAAGAGAAGCAACACTCAAGGATTTTTAATGTGATTCAGTTGTAAAATCTACATCCACTCTGCTTTGGAAGCAAGATTATTATTCAGTATATTTTCTTTCTAACTAATACAAGGTATATATAACTTCTACCCCTAGACTCTAGCTGAAGAAGAAGCTAGCTAAAAGAAGTTATTCTAACAAATTTTAGCTAGATTCCTTTTACAAGAAGATAAACTAATTTAGTTAAGATTTCCACAAATCTCCACCTTAAAAGACATATCGTGCAAGATTTGTGTGTGTCTTGACTTCCAAGCTTTTGATGCAGTCACTCCTTTTCGAGTTCCAAGAACCCGATTATTTGAAGAAATTTGAGGAACTTCGTTCAAGTGACTACCTTTGTCAACATATCAGTTGCGTTTTCACTGGTATGAACTTTAAACACTTCCACTTCCTGTTTTATGATTTGTTATTTGATGAAGTGAAATTTATTGTCTATGTGCTTAATTCTACTGTGATAATGTTGGTTTTTGGACAGATGAATGGTGCTTTGATTATCACAGTAAATCTTTACAGATTTATATCATATCCCAAAGTCCTTCACTAGTCCTTTTAACCAAATAACTTCTAAAACTTTCCAGCTTATAAGGTTGCCTCCAATTAGGGAACAATATCATGTCAGTGACCTTCTCTTGTCCAAATCCCCTGCGTAGTCATAGTCTACAAAGCCATAAAGCTCAAACAGTTCTTTAGGACATATTTTATAGATTAATTGAGCATTCATAGATCATCGCTTCAGATGCCTAAGGACCCATTTGGCTACTTCCCAATGCCCTTTACTTGGGTTAGCCATGTACCCGCTTATCAAACTAGATGAATAAGATAGATCAAGTCTAGGGAAGATCAGTAGGTACATTATACTACCTACGACTTGTGAGTAGGGGTTGTTTGCCATGTACTTAACATGGTTAAGATCTTCTGGATTTGGACAATTAACAATTGATAGTTTAAAGTGTTGTGTAAGAGGAATTACAACTTAGTTTGCATCTAACATATTAAACCTTTTAAATACCTTATAGCAGTAGTTACTTTGGTCTATTGTCAGAATCCTCTTTGTTCTTTCTCTAGCTAGTGATGTCAATGCCTAGAATTCTCTTAGATTCTTCAAGTTCCTTCATATCAAATTCTTCCTTCAAGACTGTCTTTACTCTATTAAAATCATATTTATATTTTTTTGCAAGTAACATATCATCTACATACAAGAGTAAGTAAACCTTAGAAGAATATGAATTTGAATTTATAAATGTACAACTATCATAGGAACTTTTGTTAAAACCAAGTTTAGAGATAAAATCATATCACTTTTTGTACCAACGCCTTGGTGATTTTTTTAGACCATAGATGAACTTTTTAAGATAACATACTTGGTCTTCTTTACCTTTTTCAATATATCATTGTGGTTGGTTCATGTATATTTCTTTTGTCAAATTGCCATGTAAGAATGTCGTTTTAACATCAAGTTGTTCAAGTTCTAAATCTTCTTGAACAACTAATGAAAAAAGCATTCTTATGGAGGTTTGTTTAACAACCGGTGAGAATATTTCATTGTAATTAATTTTCTTTCTTTGTGTAAAGCTTTTGGAAACAAGACTAGCTTTATATCTAAGAGGTTGAAGATCGGGTACTCCTTCTTTAACTTTATAAATCCATTTGCAAGTTATGACCTTACAATTTCTAGGCAGCTTTGCCAACGTCCATGTATCAATAATAGTGAGAGATTTCATTTCATCATTCATGACATTTATCCAATGCCTAGCATTAGGGCAGCTCATTGCCTCATCAAATGTTTTTGGTTCATCATCATTTAGATGATTCCTATCATTTAGGGCAAAGCTTACAAAATTCGTCTCACTGTATCTAAAAGGAGGAATAATAGTTCTTCTTTGTCTATCTCTAGCCAAAGAATAGTTTGATAAATCTTCTTCTTCTTGAAAACATTTTTCTCCTTCTTCTAGAGTAGGTGGTAGAGAGCTACTTGATTATGTTTCTTCCTCAATGGTACTAGCAAGTTCATTCAATTTATAGTTTGGTGGGTGCTCCACCTCAATCTCATTTGGTTTATAATTTGAATCAAATGTTTCACTAGGTTTATAATATCTTCCTTAAAACCACATCTTTACTAGTTATACATATTTTTTCTATAGGATGTCACATTCTAAAATCTTTAACTCCCTCTGTAAAACCTAGGAACATGCATTTTATAGCTCTAGGTTTTAATTTCCTCGAACTTTGATAGACAAACCCTATACAACAAAAAATTCTAAGGTTTTGTAAATTAGTAGGTCGTTTAGATCATTTTTATTTAAGTGTTAGAAAGTTTGTAGAGTGATGAGGGCACCTATTAAGAGTACAAACAGTACAGAAAACAACTTCTACGCAAATTTTTTCTGGAATTAAACCATTTGACATTTGACACTTAACTCTATCCATTATAGTTCTATTTAATCTTTCAGCAACACCATTTTGTTGGAGAGTATATCTAAGAGTCTTGTATCCCACTATTCCATGTTCTTTACAAAAATTATTGAAATCCTCACTATTATTGATTAATGAACAAAAATATTTATTGTTTCTTAAAGTTGATTAATGAAACATTTTGATATTTTTCCCGAAAATAATTAAATAATAAAACAAAGAAAACAAATTAAATCTTCAATTTGGTAAAACTCGTCTTTTAGGTTAATGAAATGAACGTTTTGTTAAAATAAAATAAAGGTAATATTTTGAGACTTTTTAAAAAAATGTAGAAAACCAAATCTATAATTTTTTTTTGAAAGCTTGTTAATGAGATATCTTTATATTTCCAAAAAAAAAAAGTGAAGTTGGTCCATGAAATATTTTCGATTAAATCAAATGAAATTAGTTTTCCTATATTAAAGAAATTCATTTAAATAAAATAAAAACTAATGAAAAAGATAAATTCACAATTTAAATTCATCGTAAATCATGGCACATTTATCTCAAGTTTGTTGGACTCCAAATACATAACCAATGTTTCCTACAACACTATGTACATCCATTCAAAATTCATTCATGATTGATTCTATATGTGATTTGCTATAAATCTTAATATCCCCTTTGTGTAATTTGTTATTGCTCCAAATGTGAATGGGCCAAGTTTTTCTCAAAGTTAGTTTCATACTATATAATTTTATATAATGTTTAGGTGAAAAGTTAGCTACATTTTTCTTACTAGTTTTCCAAGTGTATTATTATTACCACGGAGCCATTCATATGCATACTTCTATTTTTTGCTCCTTTTGGCATATTATTCCTAACTAAAATGACAACCTAATAATGTACGTGTCCTTTTCCTCATTTTTCCTTTTCGTTACTGATAAAATTAAAATTTGTGTACAATAAGAGTATGATATGAAAGAAAATGTGTTTATGCAACAAAACTATACACAACATGCAATTTAAATTTTAAGTTTTATTTAATAATAATTTGTTGTAATTAGGATTTAGGGTTTAGGGTTTAAAGCTACGTTTGACGACTACTTGGTTAGTTTTTTATTTTTATTTTCTTTCAAAAACTTTTCTTAAAAATTAAGTTAAATTTTGTAAACTAAAACAAAAAGCAGTTTAATTGATGGTTTATTACAGTGGGCTTGGAATGGCTCTAAGAAAACAAGTATTTTTCAAAAATGTATTTTCAATTAAATACTTTTGATAAAAACTCCTTAAAATGTCAAATAAAAAAAAAACATATATATTTTGCAATATTTTTCAAAAGTGTCTTTACCTAGAAGTTTGTTTGATGTGTTAGATATTAAAAGTGTTTTTATTAATTATTTTAAATTACAATAAAAGAATTTAGGTTTAGGTATAATCGAGTATTTGAGTCAAAAGTCAATATTTATAGAGCTTTTAAATTAAAAAGCAACAAAAACCAAAGCCTAATAATTAAAAGCATATCTTTTAGTACATACGAACTATGTGGTGGAAGAATGAATCTTCGATCTTAAAAAAGAGAGGTCATGTCATTACCACTAAGTTATATTCATTTCACCGAAAATTTTCATTCTTTCTTTCTTTATTTAGTATAACCTTTTTAAATGGTATTAAATTCATGTTAAATTGTAAGTATTTAATTACATCTTATAACTAATATTTTAATATATAGTCGATTATGTTGTAAAATTGACATTAAACTCAAACCCAAATACTGAAATACTATATAAAAAAAACCATCTTTTAAGAATACTTGAATATTTTAAAATGTGTTCTTGAATTGAATAAAGAACTCCCAAAAAAAAAGTAGAAAAAAAGTTTGAAAAGTATTTTTCAAGGGTTTGAATAATTGACAAATAGAATTCAAATGGTTAGTCAAAAGGTTAACCAATAACAAAATCACGATATATATGAATATAGCATCTTTGTTTTTAGTGAATTATTCTTCAAAATTCATTGAATGATAGCAATATTTTAGATGGAAAGACCAAACTACCCTCAATTTCTAATATGAAATTTGAAAAGATAAAAATAAAAGTCAAGGATAGGAAAGGAAAAATGTTAGTAGTCAAGGTAATTCCAAACTCTCAAATTCCCTTTGCACCACACTTCTTTGATAGACTAGGATATACATAAATAGACCATATAGTATAAAAATGATATATTATAATATTTTACTATATTTTTTATAAATATATTAATTTATTTTGCTTTATTTATAATTATATAAAATATTATGTTTCAAAAACTATATATACCTTTGAAGAAGATGCCATGCCCATACCATACCTCTTAATATATATTTGGCGAAGAACAATATGGTTTTAATTAATACATTACATGTAGCCCATTACTAAAAGAAAAACTATATGCATACGTTCTCTTTATGCCAAATATCTTCTCCAATAAACTCACAAATATAATCTATCAAAACAAAATCTGATTAAGATTTTTTTTTTATTTCTATTTAGATCTGTTCAATCTTCGTTATGTCCTATATTCAATTAAATTTAAATCTATCCTTCTAATCCCTTGTCAAAATTGATTAAATAATAATAACAATAATAATAATACTTATAAAAAATATCATGGTGATGTTTTCAAAATTTGTAGTTAATGCTAAAAGGTAATAATTTATTTTAAGAAGCAACAACAAACATGTCGGATGACGACTAATTTAAAGTTTATTGAAAATATGATGATTAAAAATAGACATGTAAAGGTTGAGAGACTTGAATTTAAACGAGTTTCAAAAATAAAAGACCAAAAAGAATACTTTAATCATAAAATTAATAGTATATGTATAAACTAATTGAATTAGTCTAAAAGTTCACTATTGTTGATGTTAACATTAGGTTTAAGAGTTTAAAAGTTCACATTTAAAGATTTACTAACATTTCACTCTAACCATTAACTAATTAGTATAGTCAATTAAGGTTTAAGATGAAGATTAATTACGTAAATATTTTTTATTCGAAAATATCATTTTATGAAATATTACACATATATATACATATGAGATTTTGTTAAGTAACCAATAAATATAATTTGTATAACTAAAAACATTATGATTCAATTAATTAAGTATCAATATCACTAGATTTTCTAACGTCAACTAACGAAAATATTACTTTTTTGAGGGTGATATAACTTGTTATTATAATTCTATTTTGTGATTTGATTTAAGGAGTATTTTTAAAATAAAAAATGACAAATTATTTATCATTTATAAACATCTGGCCAAATTTTCAATTTTCTTTTACAATTCCCTAAATTTTTAACGTAAAAGTTATAAGAAACTTTCATTTGAAAATGCATAGGTGCAATTTAATTTGGACTTTAGATATTTGAAAAAGCGGAATATTAGGGAAGCACCATAAATTTAGGATGTTTGATTTGACTCTTATTTAAAAATCGCTTTGGACTATGAACAATATAATAGGCAATTCTATTAGATTTTTGCTTGTAGAGCAATGCACATCATTGCGTCCTTTATTTGCCCTTAACAAGTAATTCAAGTCACACAAAACTATCCCAAACATGCCAAACAAATTCATTGTTAACTTAAATGTATCTTTATATAAATTGATTGGATCTCTGCTTAATTACTTTAATACACATATTAGCAAAATTAGTCTATTTATTTACAAATTGTTATTTACATTGAGTCAATATGAGTGTGATTAAATTTAAAAACTTATAATACTAAAAATTTCTCCATGAAAATTTATATATTGATTAATAATACTAAAAATAATTGTTTTATGTTATTCGTTTGAGTGAGTTTAGGTCAATAGTAATTGACGTGATATCCTATCATAAAGATGAAGGGAGTTTGTTTGGGACAAGGGATGAGTTAATTATGATCCTAAGTTATTATAGTTTGTATTTGGGTTGTAGATTATTTTATTATTCGTTATAATAGTATGTGTTTGGTGTATGAAGTATTTTAGTTTGATAAGAAAATAGTAAACGTTGTAGCAAAGAATAAAAAAAATGGTGAATATCAATAGTAAATAATGTAGCACATTGAGAGTTTAAAATAATATTTACTATAGTAGCGAAAAAAAAAACGGTTATTATAATTCTAGATAATCTTTGTCCGACTTTTTAAGAATATGGGTAATGTGAAGTAAATCGAATTTGAGATTTATATCATACAATGGTTGCATTAATAAAAACGAAAAAGATTCTAAATATATTAAAAGAACGTCTCCTTAGGAAGAAGGGTTGTCAATGTGTGAAAATAAAAAACCTAACGCTTCTAAATTGATGAGCGGAAGGTCATTTTGGAATTTGGACTATTTTTAATATTTCATGTTCTAACTCTAACAAAATACTTTAAATTTGTGAAAAGAAAAAAAAAAAAAACACACTTTAAATTATTATTATATTATAAAGTTATAGCCTAAACTTTTGAATTAGGAAATTTCTTACACATAATCCTTTTATATTTAGGTTTTTTCTTTTCTTTTGCTTTTTATTTTTTAAAACTACACCATGTGGAATTTTGCGAGTGATTTTGTCCACAAAGAGATATCAATGTGAAATAATTTGTACCCATTATATTCTACAAGTTTCATGTATTATTTACTTTTGTTTTTTAAATTATGTACTTTAAATAGTGTATATTAATATATATAGATAGATAAAGGGTCAATTTCGATTAACGTAACCAAACCAAAAAATATTTACGGTTTATGTAACAAAAAAAATAAAAGCTCGTGAATTCATTATTATATTTTCGTAAATTCCATATTTACCCCTGGTTGGTTTTGAATATGTCAGAACTATTCTTCATTTCACTTCTTTCTTTTTCTTCTCTTCGTAATATATTTCTTCATATTATTACTTCTCCTTTTACATATTCCTCATTCTTCTTGTCCATGATTCCTTCAATTTCTCTTTCATAATTTCTTCCTTCTTCTTCGTCTCATCTTCGGTTTTTTCTTCTTGGTATAAGATCTAAACGATGTTCGTACAGGATCTAAGCGATCAGTTGTCTATTTCAAATAGACCACTATTACTAATAGATAGTTTAGATTTGATATAAGAGTGTTTAGACTAGGTACAAGATCATTTAGACTTGATATGAGATCGTGTGATCATTTAGATTGATACACGTGCATTAAAAAATGATCTTCTACCATGTATCAAGTCTAAACGATCTTAAACCCACTTTAAATGATCTTATACCAAATCTAAACAATCTATTAATGATAGTGGTCGAACTCTATCTATCTAAGATAAAATCTAAGATATTGGTATACGCTCGTTTAGATTTTATACTAATATCATTGAATTCAATTTTTTTTTCTTTTGAGTTTAGATCATAAAGACTAAAATCTTATTTTAAGACATGAGTTCTAACTTTTGCAAATTATTCCAACCAAATTATTTTTAAAAAATAATATTAATATACATGTATTTTATTCTTTAGATTTAACTCGAATTAAAATAACTAAATAATATATCTAATTTTGGCGTTATATAAATAAATCACAATAAATTTTAGGACACTTGAAAAGAAAAAGTAAAACGAGTTATAATAATTAAGTCTATGGCACACAAATTTATTGTTTACAAAAATGGCAAAAATAAAGCTTGACTCACATATACAAGAAGTAAAATGTCATAAATGCCCTTGTTAGATATACATTTGATACACACTTAATACTCTTTGATACAATTGATATACATTTGATATACCTAATACTTCTTGATACAATGGATATACATACTACAAGAAAAATGATCTACAACGACAGTTATTTTCTGTTGCAAATAAAATTCGTGACAGTTATTTATAGTCATGGTATCGTATATTATAGAAATTTCTTCTATGACAGTTTAAAATAACTATCATTATTTAATATTTTATGACAACAAATAATTGTCATCTTTTATTTTATGACAACAAATAATTGTCATCATTTGCATATGTGATGACACTTACGAAAATGTCGCAATTTCGTAGATTATGACATTTCTCCTTGTCAAGGATATGACAATCTTGACAGTTTTTATAAAAGCAAATATCATTGTTTCGATATTGACGATCGTTACAAAATGTCACGAATTTGTATATTATGACATTTTTTCTGTCAATGATAGACCAATCGTGACATTTTTTATAAAACTAAATTGTCATTGTTTCGATATTGACGACAATTACAAAATATCACGAATTCGTATATTATGATATTTTTTTCTGTCGTATATTCCTCAATTCATGTTCTTCTTATCGCTCTGCCATTACACCGATCAATTCAATGACAATAATGTTCTAATACATCACACACATATGAAAACAAAGAGTCAACTCTTTAATAAATATATATAATAATACATTTTATAATATTCGTACACCTATTGACTAGTAATCATTTTTTTGTTAAAAGGTAGTTTACATACAAAAATAATAAACATTTACATCTTTAGCTACCAACAAGTCTAAAATTAGTACATTGGAACCAAGATTTTGCTATCAACCATACGAAAAGTCTTATATCAATAAATTGCTCCAAGTTGGCTTCATTGCTCCAATGTACATTTGATACTTCTCAATAACCTTTAGATATTGATACACTTGATGTACTATGATACTATTTCATACATTCGATAGCATTTGATATGTCTAATACTTCTTGTTACACTTGAATCTTCTTGATAAACTTGATATCCTTTAGGTCTTGATACACTTAAAGGCATCACTGATAAATTTGATACACTTGATGCACTGCTAATAAACTTGCTATGTTTCGTTGGTAGAATCAATAAATTTGATACACTTGATGCACGTGTATGTTTGATACAATTCGATGAACTGCATATACACTTAGTATTCTTCACTGATATACTTGATTGATTAAATACACTTGATATGTCTGAAGTCCTATTTATGCACTTGTAAAATATTGATATACACTTGTAAAAACTTGATTATACTTAACAATGATTCACTTTACTGATATGTTGATATAGTCTAATAATATATTGTTTATATACTTGGCAATGATATACTGAGTTATATCATTCATATACTTAATTAAATATAATGAACGACATAAGATTTGAAAAAAATAGAAACCACGTAATAAGTATATCAATCAACTAATACATATAATATAAGTACATCACAACACTGATATACAAAACTGATACAAAGTAAAACCAAAACAAAACAAATGTAAAAAAATAAAACAAATCATTTGAAATTATTAGATTCAACTTAAAATACAAATCGAAAAAAGTAGAGAAAAATCACAAACAAAGTTAAAACATTTCGATCAACAATCATTATATCTCCTATTGCTGTTAATTAATGTACCATTAATATCCTAAAATCAATATTGAGATAGGAAAAACAAATCATTTTTTCGGTATAAGAAGGATGACTAGGATAGATTAAAAAGTAGGAGAAGAAATAAGCGATGAATAATGCATTAAAAAGATGAAAAGAAACAAGTTATCGAATTATAGTTTGGGAATTATAACAAATGAAAGTGAAGAATATTTTTGAAAATTTTACTATATTTATAAATTTTGAAAGAAGGTACTATGTTTGTTATATTATATTCTTAAACCACTATTCACTGCCATTTTGTTAAATCTTATTTGAAGTTGCCATAAGCCATTATTGCTTATTGGGATCAAAATTAAAATTTAACAAAACCCTAAAGTGTTTCATATGATAAATGATTTGTTGTCAACAATTTAGTTAGCTTTTAAAAGATATAACAATCTCAAAGCACAAGTAGAAGATTAGATCAAGAATTAATTAATTGTAATTTTAAGGACAAATCTTCCACAATATCACTGAAAATTAGGAAGAACGTTCTTTTAATTGGAATTAAATATCACTTTGTATGTGTCCTTAAAATCCTCCTCTTCTTCTATCAACTGTCCTTTTTGTTTTTTCTATAAATCAAATCAATAAATGTAAAAAAGAACTAAATTTTTGGTGTTAGAACCGACGTTAAAGAGGAAGGATTAATGACGACTCAAAACCCACGTTAAAGATCCACATTTTAAAAATCAACATTAAAACATTGAAAACATTAAAAAAAAATAGTTCACGTCACATTTTCTTTTCTTCATATTGCGAATATGACAAATATAACGAGTAATTAGTGATATCATAAGACTATCAAAGATTATCGATTTTTAAACTTTTTGTTATTTTTGTAAGCGTCATTTTGTGGCGTCAACTACAGCAACTTTGGCAAAAAGGAAGAGTATCATTATTTATTTATTTTATTTACACTTGTGCCAAACTTATCTAAATTTATTATTTTTCTGTATTTCATTCCCTAAAATTGTAGATTGTAAAATGAAACAATCATTTAGAAAACAAAGAAAAGAAAAGTAAATTATAGTATTTCCTTTAAATAGATTTACGTGTATGAGTAATAATCATAGAACAATATTTTCTATATTGGCAGTATTAAAATTAGGAAAATAAAGAAACTATATATCATGATCAAATATGTTTGTTTTCGTTTTTATTTAGATGTGTTGGGGAATATCCACAATTATCATATTTTTTATTATATTTGCATATACTTTTTTAATTCTTATAGTTTTTAAGTAAGTTACATTTAATTCCTAAATTTTCATATACTAATTGTCACTTAACTTAGTTATAATGTTCTCAACCAAAACAATATTTTATCAAAGAGGAAGAAATAATTAAATGAGAGGAAAACTTTTTAATAAACTTGCACAGTTTCTTAAGGTTAGGAATTTAAAAACTGGTGTCTAATAAGTATTTTTAAAACCTTCCAAATTTTGGGTACAATAGACTTTGAATTTTCAATTCTATGTCTGATAATACATGCTTAATTTATTTGACATAGAATTTTACTCGCTTGCCTTCAAAAGAAATTAAGGTTATATATTTTTTCTATTAATAAAGTCCAAAATTTTGTTATAAATAATTTAACTTATTCATGACCCTTATATATATATATCATTGGACATTTCACAATTCAAACAAATAGCAAGGCAGACATAAACTTATAATTTAATCTAATTTGATTAGACAAGGAAAATATTTACTTATTCTTAGTATTCCAAATTTGTTGTAATCGAAAGGATACATATTTATGAATTTTATAGTTTTTTCTTATTAATTTTCATAAATATAACGTAACATCGAGATATTTACTGCAATTAAAATATATGCATGTATTTTCACTGTTGGTTTGTGGACTTTTTTATTTTCAAAATTGTTTTATAAGTTGCAAATATTTTAATGGTTCATTATATTTGAAAAAAAAAAACAAGAAAGATTGACATACAAGGATTTACTTAGTTCACTTAGTTACTTCTATTAGAAGAAAATGACAGTTTATAAAATATCAGACGATAGTAGTGATTGGATGTGTATGTGTATGTGAAGTGGTGTATTTTTGTAAATTTGAATAATATAAAAGTGGTAAAAGATATTGAATTAAAATATAAATAAGGTTGAATATAAGAAGTAAGAGAGAAAAAGAGAGTATATGAGTTAGAATCAAAGTATATACTGAAATGAACATTGAAACTTATAGTTTTGTAGAGGAGTAGTGAAGATGAAGAGGTTAGGAAGGTTGGAAATATAAGTCAAAAGATTAGAAAGAGTAGAGGGTGATATGAGTTATGAGATATATGTTGAGTTCCTTTAGATCCATGCCCGTGATTAACGGCCCCTTCACTTCTCACCTATCCCCACAGTTTCCACTAATAAACAAAATATAATTAAACTAAAACTATGTAAATTTTCAAATAATAATATCAAACATTCAAAGCCTTACCCCATTCATCACGCCCGCATTGCCTTGCCTTCTCCTCTCCTTCTTTCTTCTCTCCAAATTTCATTCAATAAAACAAAACATCCTTTTAAATTCTCTATTTTCCTTTTCAATCTCTTCACCACCATTCCTCTTTCCACTCCCCTTTTCTTTTGTTTGCATTTCAATCTCTTTCAGTTCTCCCCTCTTAATAACGTTTCCTATTTTTCATATTTAACCTTACTTTACACAATTATCTTCTCTTTAATATCAATAAACACATGCACGCTTACATAATTATTTCAATGAAAATCTAAGCAACAAGTTGGAAACATAAAGAAAAAAGTGTTGAAATACTTTTTTGTTTTTATATTGGTTGGAGAAGAATTAATGTGTTTTAAAAGAAGATAGAAAAATAAGAAAAATACCAAAGGAACGGCCAAGAACTAAGAATAAAGAATAATAATAAATTAGGAAGCCTTCATAGAAATGGATTTTAAATTAAGGAGATAAAAATTTAGTCCACAAAAACTGAAAATCCAATTATTTTATTTTTAAGAAAATGAAAATATTTTTAAAAAACTAATTAATCTCAAAATAGCTGTTTGTTGTTTTTATTTGATATTTTACCAAGACTCTAACAATTAATAGGTTTTCATGGAGAAATTTTTTTAACCCCATGCTTAGCTCGAAAGGGACAGTTTACGTGCTTCTTCTGCATTGTCAAACATGGTTTTAATTCAATTTTCAAACTTTGCCTTCTTTGTTTGACCCAAAAAAGAATTCATTAAATTAAATTAACAATCACTTTTTTTCTTCTTCTTTTTAACCCACCAAACAAAATCTTTTCCCTATAATAAGACCCTTTAGACTAAAATTGATTTTCTCTTTTATACGCCCACCCACCACCCTCTTCTCTCTCTCTCTCTCTCTCTCTCTCTCTCTCTCTCATTTTCAAATCTCTTTTCCCTTTTGGCTGCCATGGGAAACACCTTTGGTGTCAAGAAGACGGTTAAGGTTATGAAGATCTCGGGGGAGACCATGAAACTAAAAACCCCGGTTCAAGCTGGTGATGTCGTCAAGGATTATCCTGGCTTCGTTCTACTCGAATCTGAGGCTGTTAAACACTACGGGGTTCGAGCAAAGCCTTTGGAGCTCCACCAGAAGCTCAGCACTAAGAGACTTTATTTCCTCGTCGATCTTCCTAGACTTCCAAAAGAACAGGTGTGAGCTCCTTCCACTAATTTCAGTCTCCCCTTCATGGCTATTTGGTTTTTATTTCTTGGTTTTTTAAAATCAAGCCTATCAGCTCCAATTTTATCTTTTTATTCATATTCATTATACTCATTCTTTTATTCCGCTCGAGCATTAGCGAGAGACCAAACAAATAGATTTGTTAGGAACATCATATATAAAGTAGTTAAATTTTTCCCTTTGGATATCATGTTAAGTTTAATGTTTATAATAGTAATGCCTTCCGTATAATACTAAATAGGCTCCACGACGAGTACGGTCAGCGATCAACATGAGTGCAAAGGATAGGTTAGAGAGCTTGATGTTGGCACGACGATCAGCATCGGACCTAACTATCATGAAACCAAAGAGCATGTTGACGGAGGAGGGCGGTGGAGAGAGTGAGGAGGGATCGGTATCGGGAGCGCCAACACGGGTGAAGATGCGGTTGCCGAAGGCCGAAGTGGAAAGACTGTTGAAGGAGTGCAAAGATGAGGCAGAGGCAGCAGAAAGGATTATGGGATTGTACAAAACAAGAGAAAATGCTTATGAAAATGATCATAAGGAGAAGGAGATCAAGAAGGATATCATCAAGCCACGTGAGGTGCGTATACCTTCTTCTTCTTCTTCTTTTTCTTTACATCTTTTAATTATTGCAATAAGTTAATATATTCATAAAATTTATAAGTCTATTTTGATGTCTAAAACTTTCCAGAAAATAGAAGATCTTTCAAATTTTTGACTTACAAGAAAGAAAGTACATATATTAATTTCAATAATTTTGTTTATACTTTGATGAAATGTTCTTAAAAGTAGAAAAGAAATAATTAAAATAAAGAACCCTTATCCATTATGCCAATGTAACCAATGCAACAAAATATTATAGATTTCTCGTTTGCTTTTGGAATATAATCATTAAAAATAGTGGAAAAGAAGACTAAAATATTAAAAAGGTCAAAATATAAGATGGAGGGTAAAAAAATTCATGTATGGCAATTCTATTAAATAGTAATAATTCTTTTAATTAATTTAACACATACCATTATATTAAAATGAAAACAAAAATGTTTGAGATTAAACTATACTCACATCCATATTGATTTTTAAATGTTATTAATATTTAATTGGAGATTTTGGTTCTCAAGTTGTTGCACTCTTTTTCTTTCTTTTTTCTTCTTCTTTTTTTTTTTTTTAAAAAAAAAGAGTTGGTGCAATTATAAATTAATTAAATTAAAGATGTAAATTAAAATAGAGGAAGTTGACTCACTCACCATCCAATGAGTCAATTTTTGTTTGATTTTGTGCTTCCTACAATTTTCTATTATTATTATTTTTATTTTTTTAAAAAGTTAAAAGCGAAAAATTATTAGATATAAGTTTATCTTACTATTTAACTAAAAACCTTAATAATTAAAGCTATTTATGAGCAATTTAAATAATGCAATTATACTAATTACTACACCTGAAACATACTTAATAATATAGAGACCAACTTATGTAAATCTAAAGCTTAAGATAGCTGTTTGGTAATTAAGTATATTTTGAAATATATATATATATATATATATATATATAACATGATTAGGTATATTAGAGTTCGGTAAGTTTTTCTAAGAAATCTACCAAATTGGTTATTATATTTTTAAGAACATGATTACTAAAAAAGATATTTTAAAAGTTATAGGAATTGGGAACTAATGAATTTGTTTATTGATCATAAAAGTATTAAAATCTACACAAGATTATGGTAATGATTTCATTTACGAAATTTAATGGAATTTGGACACCAAGTTGACTCTCACTATCGAATTTGTCAATTTTTGTGTGTTAATTAGTGCTTCATCTTCTAACCCATTAATCACAATCTTTTCTTAGTGTACCCATCGTTCATTGATTACATCTCTTTAATTACCTTCAAATTGTTGATATTTCAACTTTCATATGATTCTTGTTTTTCAAAATAAATAAATTATTATGGTTAATTCATATTCTGTCTTTTCTTTTCCTTTATGTCATCAACTGTAGTTTTTGTTTGATTCTTATATATATTTCTAAATTTTACTGCTTTTACTTATGAATTTTCAACTTAATTGAGCTTTCCTCTCATCATAGTTTTTAAGATTTTACAGCTTTCTTGGTGAGACTTTTTTTTTACTTTGTATTTCTATCCACCATTAGTTTAAAAGAGTTAAATTAATTATAAATCAAATTAGTTTCCATTGTTTTAATTCACAGTTGATTGAAAGTTAGTACTCGAGATCAATAGTAGGAACCTAGGGTATTAGTAAAAATCTAGAGAAAAAAAGTATTGAATCTTGAAACATGAGAACAAAATTCAAAATTTTAAAAATAAAAATAAATCGTTTAAAATTTATGGACCAGAAATAAAACTAACAACTAAACAAAATGTTGAAATCTAGAAAAGAAGAACAAATTCAAAATTATAAACTCAAGAATAAAAATAAAAGTAAAATGAGACTATTCAAACAAAAGAAAAATATAAGAGTTCAAAAGTATGAAAATCAAAAGAAAACTATACTCAAATTTAATTAAAACATATTTTTCTCAAATAGTTTCGTTAAAGAAAATCACCCATTAGTTTCTAGTAATTTAGTTCTCTCCCAATTGTTTCTGATAATCATTAATTAACTATATATTAAAATTCCAATTAACCCCATAGCATTAGTTACAATATTTTCTTATTATATAGGGTGAAGCCATCATTGCCTCCATCTCTTTCATATAGACTTTTCTACTCACAAACCATTGATATCATATAATTATTAAAGATATATACATTAAGATCAGATGTGATACTTTTTTTTTTTTTTTTTGTGAGTTATCAACAAAGTTGTAGGGTGGGGATCCACTTTAAACCTAAAAAGTGCTCTTAATAAATTAATCTTCAAATTTAGTTCTATATCTCAAATATATCAAGAATCTATATGTAATCAATTAATAAGAATATTGGTTAAATAGAGAGGATGCAAAATTGACTATCATCATCTCTAGTCAATTTTTGCTTTATTATTGCTTTATTTGCCAAACCCATTTCCCCAGTTCAATCTTATCATAATGTGGCCATTTTAATTCTATATCTTTTGCTTAAATTATTAGGGGGACTTTTTCTCTTTTAATCTCTAAGAAAGAATGGTTTGAAATAATGCAGAAACGACGTGTAAGTTTCATGACGACAATGGAAGGTGGAACTCAAATTGCAGTAGCATCTTAATATATATATTAACCAAGAAAACAAAATGACAAGATTCATAAATAAATTAAGTAAAGTGATACAGTGACGATCTTCCCATGGCTACCAGATTACGTCCTTCACTTCAACTTAATATATTTCAATATCTTGGACATCCTTTTGTAGAATATTTACTTACATTTCATTTACTGCCTTCCCCTATATGTACACCCAAATGTACTTAATTACGATATCCATCAACTTCTTCTTCATCATCATCACACACACACACACATATATATAGCTTTCTTCCTTTAAATATTCTGAAGAACGACTGCTCGATCTTTTATGGCTCAATATATAGTTTTAACTTTTTATGCCCCTACCATTTGTTTCCATTTCATTGATATTCTATTAAGTTGTAACTTCATCAACCTATTACTGATATGTTTTTTAAGTCATGCTCTCCATTCTTTGTAGGAATTGTTTTTGACATCTTCAAATATAGCAAAATGAATCAAAATATTTAGAAAATATATCAAAAATAAAATTCTATTAACGATAGAAACGGATACACTTGTTTATCAGGGACTTTGATAGAAACTAATAGAAGTCTATCAATGTCTATCTTCACTAATAGAATCTAAAATTATTGAGTATTTGTCCTAGTTTATTGTATTCGTATGTTTATTGCACTGATACGTATTATTCTCTTTCGACTAAATTCAATGTTGTTTTATCCCACCAGAATTTTTAGTCCAAATGAGAGTTTGTTAGAATTTGTCATAAAACTTGTAGTTTATAACTTACCGTTGTTGGATTTTGTGTCCTAAAACTTATATACTACTACAAATTTGATCTTTTTTGATGTGCAAAGCATGTCAAAAAATGTCTATCTCGATAGTCTTTGTCCATCAGTAGGCAGATCCATGTCATCAAAAACTTTTTCTTGATGGTATTGGGCCATCAATAAAGGGCACTTTAGCTCTCGACATCTTGATTTCCTCCTCAAGGAGGATTCTTGTACTAACAATTGTAAGGTTGAAATCCAAATTTATAAATAGCTTCTATAAGTTTCTAATGCATGCGTAGAGATTTAAACCTAGGACCTCTTGTCCACAAGTACATATAGGTGTTAGTTGAATTAAGCTCATGGTTGCCAGCTTCTACCGCTTCTACAAATTTTAAAAAATCCTAAATTACAAACTTTCAATTCAACTCATTAAAGTTGAACACAATAACTAATTTAATTTTGATAAAGTCACTTGCTTCAATTTAAATATAATTACAATAGTTAACTTTTTAAAATCTAATAATATTGTATTATTGATGAATAGAAAGTGTAATAATTAGAAAAAATTAGTAAAAATTTAAGAATATTGTTGATGTATATCGTGTTTTCTAAGCCTATTAACGAGGGTTCAACTTTCGTGCTTCGTGGGAAATAGTTTTTTTTTTTTTTTTTTTATGGGCAATGCCCATCAAGATGTCATTTTTCTTGATGGGTCTTGCCCATTGATATTATCCTAAACTCAAAATTATAAGTCTTTTTCTTGATGTGTAATACCCATAAAGATATCATTTTTTTATGAACCTTGTCCATAATCTTTTTTTTGGTCTTTGTCCATCAAGAAACCCTAGACCCATCAAGAAATCCAAAACAAATATATTAATTTATTTCGATGATGACTATTTCAAATCAAGAAAATTCATCTCTTGATGGGCCTCGTCCATCAAGAAAACATAAGTAACTTGATGGGTACTTTCAGTCAACTAATATGTTATTTTTTATGTTTATTGTCCATCGATCGAGATATGGTTTTCTTGACATTTGTGGGTCATCAACAAAACTAAAGGAACTTTGTCCATTAAGAAAATCAAGAATCTACCTTCTTTTTTTTTTTTTTTTTACGTTTTTTCGTATTTTTTCAACAAAATAAGGAGACATTTTTTGACGTACATGACCATCAAGATAAACATTAGATTAAGAAAAATATATTTCTTGATGGTCATGGCAAATGACCATCAAGAAATCAAAACTTATGTGCGTCAAGAAATACCAAATTTGTAGTAGTGATAGTATATGGGTAAGGCTTGAGTACCTTATTCTGGTAACACTATGGATACAACTCACTTTGTATTTGATACGAATGCAATGATCCAACACATTTGTGTAGGTGACATGCGAGTGAGAGGGTATCCTATTCAATGAGTTTGCATAAGATCAAACCATGAAATAGTCACCACTAAATATAACTTCGTTAACTATTTAGCTTTCTATTTTATTTAAGATGACCTAGGTACCTTCGTCTTAATCCTAAGTGTATTATGAGCTCTTGTTCGTGAAGGATTGTCCTTTAATTTGTATAGGTGAGAGTGACTTAGTTTTTCAATGTTGGGATTTATGTCCTAAAACTCGTAAATTGTAAATATGGTCCATTGACTATTATTAATAAAGTGTTATTATTGTAATTTCAATAAATGTTATTGATTATATTATTAGTTTTGTCTTAATAACCTAAATCCAATAAAATGACATCCTAAGTTGTTTAAATGAGTCTTGAACAATATGCAGAGACATACAATGATCAATATTCAAGATCAGCTTAAAGGGCCTATAGTATAGGAATAAAGTTTGATACCTTATCTTGGTAACACTATGAAAATATGACTCACTTTGTATTTGATACAAACACAATGATCCAACGCGTTCGTGTAGGTGACATGTGAGTGAGGGTATCCTATGCAATGAGTTTGTATAAGATCGGACCACGAAATAGTAACCACTAGATGTAACTCCGTTAAATAGTTAGGTTTCTATTTCACTAGGATGACCTATATAGGTAACTTAGGATGACCTGTTCACGGTAGATTGTCCTTTGATTTGTACGAGTGAGAGTGGCTAGATCGCCGACTCAATATGTTTATCATTTTGGGGACAAGACAAAGTGAGAAGCTGGAAACATAATTACACATGATGAAATTCACTCATTTCCTATTTTATGGTAAGTAGATAAGTGTTCCATTCAATGATGTCTTCGGAACTTGAACAAAGGGTCCTACCCTCTCTATGGCACGGGAGAAGTTTCTGTTTATTGGTTGGACCAAAAACAAGTTGTTCATTAGAGAAGCACTGGTATTTAAGGACTAAAAGTAACCTACGGGTAAAACGACAAGTTTACCCAACTGGTGTTGCGAACACTCGTGAAAGACTAACTGACTGTTATTGGTCTATATCCATAGACACAGAAGTATATTTACACTGAGAAGAGTTCAATTGTGAGTATTTAATGGAGTGTACACATAGTTAACAAATATTGATTAATATGGTTAATTTGTTTAGCCAATTAATCTCATATCGTTGTAACTTCAGATATGTAGGTTCATTAGGTCATCTTCCTAGCTCGTAACGTGTAATGAGATTTATTTATATCGGTTGTAATTTGAAATGTTCAAATTTACTTTAAGTATTAGTATAATGTATTGTGATACATTATAATGTGAAGTTTATATTTTAATCAAACTTTATTATATAAATTTAATTTTGGATATGATTCAAAATTAATTCAAGAGAGATAAAATATTTGAATGAGTTCAAATATTAATTTACTGTGAATTAGATTCATATTAAAATAATTGATTATGAGAGAAATTTATATTTGAATATAATTCAAATTTAACCTAAGTTAAATATAGGATATTTAATTTAGTTATTAATTAATTGATAGTTTAGTTTAATATTATTTAATTAAATTATGATAAAATTATAAGATATTGGAGATATACATTAAATGAAATATTAATTAAATATAATTTAATTAATTAATAATTAGTTGATTAATGGTTAATTAATTAGTTGATTTTAAATTTTTATTAAATTAATAGAATTTCATAATTCTCTTCTTCTCTTTACTGGTCGATGAAAGAAAGAGAGTTATAAATAAGTAGAAGAAAAACCGTTTTTCTTAATAAAATATAAAAAAATAGAATTAATAATTTTGGTGTGAAATCTAGTGGGAAATGTTCTTTTTAATTTGGTGTAAGTTTAAATTTCAAAATGAAACTTCTTTCTAGTTTGGTTAAGATCAATTTTCAAAATTAAACTTCTTTTTGGTTACCTTACTTATGCCTTTAATACAAAGTGAAGGTTGTTCAATTTTATGTATATGTTTAATTACATAATTCCTATTCCAAGTCATTGTAGTTTTTGTTAGTTGTTGCTACTTCCAAAATAGCAATATTGTTACTAAAGTTTATGTGTCACTATTAATATTTTACCTTATTATAGTTTGTGACATTTTTTTTATTTGTAAAAATATTTCTATCACATATGTACTATCATTCTCAAACCCATTAGCAAGGTTTTTTTATAAAATATATTTTTTTTTAAAAAAAAATGAAAAACTTAAACTTGACATGATGCATTTTTCATCTTTAATCTCATCAAACATAAGTATATGTAATTATTTGAAATTGCATAGGGTTTATCTGTTCTTGTTAAATGATTAATGACAAATTAATGATTCAGATTAAAGTACGCTAAAATCTATACAAACAAAACATTTCAAAGTTTTGGAAAAAATCTAATCTGACGAAAATGTTCTACGACAACAATTATTTTTTTATTTTGTAGAATAATAATAAAATATGCATATAAAAAATCTTTCTAAAAATATACATACAAACCAATGTCATCCTAGAATATATGAAGGTCTCTGATAGGTGGTGTCTCCAATTCGGTGGATTGTAGATTCAAAGACATCAACTAGAGTAAGTTCTCTCTATTTTTTAATTTAAAAACATGTTTAGTTTTTTATTTAGAATTTTAATTCTAAATATTTTGCCAATATATTATATATTTTGGGATTTCCAAATTAAATTGAAGAATAGCTTTGTAAAAAATCTTTCTTTGTTGGGCTTTTATTATTTCAGCCGACTCAATAGGTCTATCATTTTAAAGTCAAGATCGAGCGGGGAGTTGAGAACAAAATCACACGAGATGTAATTCACTTATTCTTGACTTTAAGATAAGTAGATGAGTGTTTTCCTTAAATAGTATACATGAGACTTGAACAAAGAGTCTTACTCTCTCTTTAACCCCTTAGCTTGGTATCAGGTGGGTTTGGCATTTGTCAAGCCCATGTTTAGTCCGTAGTGTAAAACCATGAGTAACATGTGGAATAAATGGAGGGTTTTTTTTTTATAATTAATTAAAAAAATTTAGTTCTTAAATTTAAACTAGTACTATTACTTTCATTTTAAAATTATTAATATAATTTTGTTAGGACAAGTCAAATAAATTAAAGATTGAAATAATTTTATGTATTAAATAAGATTTTTTTTAGTAAAAATAGTTAGTGTAGTTTCTTATTGTTTTGAGCGAATAAATATATAATTTCTTTATTTTTATATAGGTAAATTAAAAATAATTTTTTTTTCTTACTCAAATAAAATATAGAAAATGGTACATTTTGGTTTAAAGAATAAAAATAAATTAACACAGTACTTTCATTTTCATCCTTGTTTTATTATTTTTTTGTATGGAACAAATATGAATCTCCTTTCTTAGTAAAACTTAAAATATTGAATGGATTCACATAATTAAATTTAAAAGACATTATACATAATTTTATAATTAAAGAATATGTTATACCTAGCGTACAAAATTTAGGATTTAAATATACATTTTTCATTTTTTTTTATCACTTTAACTAGAAAACTTACTATTTATTTGGATTGACTTAAGAAAAAAAATGTTTTTTTAGAAAAAAATCATTTTTATTTAAACTCTTTTGTTAAAAGTAGTTTAAATATTACGTTACATGTGTATCATAGGAAGACAACCATAACTATCACTAAATGTAACTCTACTTAACTTTTGTCTTTGCATGACCCTTTTGCTAGGCTTATTTTGAAACCTAGCTATTAGACCCTTTTTAATGTGTTGCTTAACTAAAACTTTTGTAAACTTCATCTGATTACATAACTTGTTATATTTTGTGAATAATTTGTTATATTCCTAATTAGACCATTAATGTTAATGCAACTGTAATCAAAATTATTCTTATTGAATGTTAAACTTTTTTCTTTTTACATTATTGTCATGAAAATCAATAAGTCAAGAAATTAAAATCCAGCACCCCAACACACAAGCATTAGAAATCCAGATTACCAATTTCTGCACTCAATTCATACACCCCAAACACAGACATCTGTAACTCTCAGGCATCGAAACCCAGCCCACAGTCATTTAATTCCCAAGCATTTGATTCTGAACCTGCATGCCAAATGCCCCCAAAAGGATTTTTGTTTATTAGTTGGAGCATAAACATGTTGTTCATTAGATAAACACCAGTATTATGAGACCCTTATCGAGTTTTGGACTACGCGATGTGAACTGGCGATTTGAAAGTGCAAAGTAATCTCCACATCACATTCCAGCTATGCGATGAGAATGTGTCATGTGATGAACTGAGAGGCAATGTTAGCTTCCTTCACCTGGAAGTAACTGACGTCATAAGGTTGACGAGTTGATTTGACTTTGTCGTCCAACTGAATTTAGGATAAGGAGGTAGCCGAAGGTACGTGGCGAGATGACATTAGATGATTCTCGCCGCCAAGTAGAAGCAATCATTCCGACATGGGAAGCTTCACAGAGAAGCTTATGAATATAAGAAGTTTGACAAACTAGGAGTTGGTTTCTACCTTTTGCTTTAAGAAAGAGTTAAAAATTTCAAAGATTTTCAGTAAGCTACACAAGCTTGAATTTGGCAAAAAAAAAAAAATTGCTAGGAAGTGCCAAAGATTTGGACTAAGAGCTCCACGAGGAGAAGGTAACCAATTGAGAGTAGTTTCTTCTTAAAATATTTTCAAACTAAAAGAATTTCTATTGTATTTGAATTCTTATATGTTTCTCTGTTGAATTCTTGAGTTTCATGATTTCTCTTATGTTCTCAAATTCTTAAAATGGATTTGGTTTGCAAATGAATTGTATTTTAAATTGAATAATTGGGAAGGTTGTGGTGAAATGGTCTTTGTTACCCTACTCGGTGAGATTTCTTACACTTGCTATGTGTTCTAGTATGGGATTCCTTATTCTTGTTGTGTGACTTGGAATAGAATGTCTTGTACTTGTTGTGTGATCGAGTATGAGATGCCTTATACTTACTGTATGATTTCGTATAAGATGCCCTCTGCTTGCTATGTGTTCTGACATTGAAAGATGCATTATGCGTAATGGAAATGATGAAATTTTTTTGTATGCGTTGAGGTTACTCTGCACAACTGCATGCAACTCATCAACAAAAGAGTGTGATAAACACTTGAGTTGAAGAAGGTACAAAGATGTAAATAACGTGAATGATGATTCTGGTGTTACGATCTTTATGTGAAGTTCTTTCTTATGCGATATGATATGATGAATGACTTGCAAAGACAATGGTTTCTCTATATGATTTATAAATACTTGTCAAAGAAATTTAAATGTGCAAATCGTATAGTAAATTGAAATGACATGATCTTAACTTATATTTCTATTGAGACGCTTATATATTTATTTAAATCGCATGGTTTTGCGAAAAGAATTGCAATGCATTATGACAAAAAATTATTTATTAAAGGTGTTAGTGAAAACCCCCACTCACTAGACACTTTTGTCTAGTCTTTCAAATGTTTTGCTTTATTGGCTATCGTGTCATACTTAAATCGCATCATCTTGGTAGTAATCTTTGTCAGCTCGCATAGTATGTAGAATTAGGCGAGCAGAATGAAGTGTTATTTTAAGACGTATATTTTCATTATGAGAAAACTCTTTGTATTTGTTTTAAATGTATCTTTGGTTAAAATATCAATAAAGTATATGTTGTTCCAAAATGAGTTCTTATTCCATATTAAAATTTATGTTGTGTTTATTTCGCTTACTAGACATTCAACTTGTTTATCTCATGAGGAGATTCACGTTGAATGTCTAGGTGGTCACACCTCCACATGATCACATGAAGTGATCTTGGGGTGGAGCGTGATAGGTATTTAAAAACTAGATGTAACCCAGCGGTAAAACAGTAATTTAATTTGATTCAGCTGACATTACGAACACTTGTAAAGGACTAACTTATTTTTATTAGTCTATATCCATGTACACAGAAATATATCTACAATGAAAAATGTTCAATTGTGAATCTTTAGTGGAGTGTACACACAGTTAACAAATATTAATTAATGTTGATAATGAGTTTAGTCAATTAATCACATAACTAAAAAAAATTGTGAAGGTATTATTGAATATATCCAGTAGTATATATGAAACAGAACACAAAACATAAATGTATTATTCAGTAGCATATGTGAAAAAAAAAATACATAATGATTATATAATCTGTGTATGGAATGGTATACTGAACATGACATGAAATGAACTTAATAATATAAAATAGGAAGAACATGGTCGAAATATACGCTACAAAATAGATGAAGAAATAACAAATTCTTTTTTTAAAAAAATATATGCTAAGAAACACAAGAATAAATAATATAAGTTTCAAAAAAATGAATTACAAATTAAAGACTAATCCATTCAAAATCACCAAAAGGAAAGTAAAAAAAGACAAAAAACCAATTTTGGGAATTGAAATAGAAATCTGACGCCAGAATTGATGGTGGATTGAAAAGAAATTTTGGTGTGGACATTTAATTGAAAAATAATTATAGGATAATTAAAAATATTATTACCATATAAGTTACAAAATGTATAACATATTTAAATAATTGCACATGTAATAAATATAACATTAATAAATACAAATACAAATACAAATAAATTAATATTTATATAATTAAAGAAGCTGTTGATAATTAAAGAAAATATTGTTTAAGATTTTAAAAATATTACGATTTTCTATTTAAGATAATAATTAAAAAATGGGAAAAAATGAGGTGTTGTGTCTAAATCTTTCTTTAAGTAACCCTAACAATAGGGTAGCAAATTAAGTGATCTACTTAGGAAATAGAAATTATAAGATATTTATGATATAATAATTCTAGGGAAGTAGTTCCACTTTCAAAAAGTAGGAGAGGTCATAGGACAGATTTGAGTCTTTTATTATATCCCTTGGTATCACCCAATAACCAAAATTAACTTTTATTTTAAATAATAATACAATGGATTGCCATTTGAAATATTGCACCAACAAAAGTTTCTCAAAATTGCCTTATCATTAACTTCTTCATTAATCATTGGATGCAAACCTAAATGTCACACCTACAAGAATAAAAACTTAAAACATCTAAACCCTGTTCTACTTATTTCTTTTAACAGTGAACAAAAAAGCAATTACACTAAAGAAAATAAAGGCGTCCCAATTTGAAGATATCTCATTTTGGTCCTCACAATAATGAAGTTTATGATTCCTAGTGACAGCAAACTATGACACTTGAAATTAGACTATGCAATTGCAATGTTTCTTTCCCTATAATCTAAACCTCAAAACTCAAAAGAAGGCAATGAACAAAGAAAAGAAAAGAAAAGAAAAGAAAAGAAAAGAAGAGAAAATTAAGAAAACAGAGAGAGTCAAAGTATTCCCAAACAGTAAACAGTACCTTCTTTTTTGTTATAACAGAAAATTTGTTAAGAGAGTCAGTAAATGAATTTATACACACTTGTACAATATAATGAAGGAATGAAGTACACAGATTCAAGGACTGTGGCCTTCCATTAGCCATCCATCCCCAATTCTTTGTTGTCACAAAGCGAAGAGAATGAGCTTAAAAATTAATTGTCAAAAGTACTCAAAAAAGTTGCAAAAATATGGAAAATGATTGTTCAGAAATCCACACCTTTACTATAACTGCTGCAGTTTTCGAAGATGCTCCAACAATGAAGTCGCCTTCCTTTTCGCTCTTTCCGTCCCACTTTTGGCAAGCTCTGTCAGCGGAATCACCGCACCAAGCCGACTTATACAAGAAAGGTTGTCGGTATCTCGCTTACATAAAGCAAGCAAAATAGCAGCAGCATTTTCTTTGTTGCGAGGCAATCCGGTCCTCAGAAGGTCTATTAGAACAGGTATGGTACTGGCTTTCACCATAGCTACTTTTGCTTCTTGATGGCTAGCCAGGACCGACATTATTGTGAGAGCTTCGTCGATCATGGAGTTTGCTGAGTCCGTAAGCATCTTTAATAGAGCTGAAACGATCCCTGCCCTCACAGCCCTTCCCTTGTTCCCCTGATAAATGCACAAATTAAATAGTGCTGTTGCGGCATCCTTCTTTCCTCTTGAGCTTCCATTTTCAAGTAAATCCACAAGAGCTGGAATAGCCCCAGAAGCGCCAATGATTATCCGATTTTCATCAGCAAGAGACAAACTAAAAAGTGTTGCTGCTGCATTTTCTCTTGCTTCCATACTTCCAACTCTAAGAACTTGAACAATGGAAGGTACTGCACCAGCAAGCATAATTAATCCTTTGTTGTTCTCATATATTGAAAGGTTTAGAATGGAAGTAACTGCGTTTTCTTGTACTAAAACATCTTCAGAAGTTAATAGATTCACCAATGCAGGAATTGCTCCTGCCTCAGCTATCAGTATTCTATTATCCGTGCTTCTTTTCGATAGAGATCGAAGTTCGGTCACTGATGCTCTCCGCTCCTCGATGGAATGACTTGTTAACTTGCGGACCAAAGTTTCAATGGCTGCCATCTCCTCACACACATCACGGTACGATCCATCACACTTTTTTATCTTCCCGTTGGTTAATCCTGTAGGTTGCTCGATATTGTGATTAACACACCATTGACTAATGAGACTTCGCAACACATAATTTGGGGTGAGAGTCAAATTTTGGAGCTTCTGCTGAGTTTTGGGACAAGTAGTATTCCCACAATCTATCCACCTCTGTACATAAGATCTCTCATACGTCTGTGTGGTAAGAAAGAAAGGCTATTAGAAAAAGGTAAAAAAAAATCAAGTTTTTTGAACTCTTAAGCTCAAATTCATAAAAAAGAAACAAGTTAAAAGATAAATATCCTCCACGGTGCATATTTGAGAATAATTTTTTAAATTGTTAAATCACTTTTTGTCATGTTAAAATTTACTTTTAAATAACTTTTTCATCACTTAAGATTATTTTTAGGTTTAATTTTACACTTTTAAACGTAATTTTCATATCATCAAAATTGGTTTTGAGTAATAAAAATTTAAAAGCATGGTTTTTTTTGTAACCATTTTAGAATCACTCCCAAACGAGTCCAAAAATATCAAAGCTTCGGATTCACACCTTACATATAGCTGAATTAATGAGAAAAACTAATCAAAAGAAACACCAAATATTTTATGGAATTCAAAAGCATAAAAACTAATCAAAAGAAACACCAAATATTTTATGGAATTCAAAAGCATACCTGGCCTGTGGAGACAATAACCGGATCCCTCATTATTTCCAAAGATATGGGGCATAAAAAATCATCAGGTATTGTAACTCCATCTGGGTTCTTCACCTGGTCTCCGCTCTTTTTGGCAGAATCATTATGTTCATCAGAAGAAACCTCTGAAGCGGATGGAAGTTTCTCAAGTCCTTTGAAAATCATTTGATCCACACCACCATTCATCAACCCTCTACAATTTGGAAATGCATCAAATTTCACTGTAATCTCATGATCAACAATACCATTCTCTTCAACATCAAAGCTATCAATCCAGTTGTTCAAATTTAAGATATCCACATTTTTCTTCAACAACTGAGATTGAACAACAGATGGTGGAATTGCAGTTAGAGACCCATATTTTTCTGCTGCCCTTCTCAATTGAGCTTTCACTAATTCAACCTAAAGAATCAACAAAAGATGTTTATAAGCTCAGAATTTGGAAAACCCAAATTGTGGTTAATTTTCCAATTAAATCCAATTCCTACCTGTTCTTGAACTTCCTCTGATATATCAAGGCGATCATAAGGAAGATTGCCTAATGCCTTCTCTAACTTCCACGTCACACATTGGAATTGAAACAGTATCTTCTTGGCAACCTCTTCCTTCAAAGTCAAAACGTAGAGAAATTTCAGAAAAAGGGTATAGTTTTTTACTTACTAACAGCATCCCATTATGAACATATTTCAAAATTAGAAAATTGGCCGTACATTTTAGCAACTTTCATGAACTTAACTTTGAAATGATTCGTATGAACCTTAAATGGTTATGCAACTAAACTCCTTTTCCACTACTAGTTATAAATCTAGCAATTTCCTCTTTCCTTATCCTAAATTCTTCTAAATTACATCGTCCATACGGCAAAGACCAAGAACGGTAACTAAAAATAGAATAGTTGAAAGCGGTGCTCCAAAATATAAAAGTCAAAAGTTCATCACAGTTGTCTGCCTGAGCGTAATTTATGAAATTGGATATTCAAAGATGCAGAAAATTGCATATCTCAACAAATACATATCGTTTGAGGCGATACTATGAACCAAATATTGGGTACTCCATGAAAATGAATGAAATTATGGATCCCCTCTTCCTCTTTTGTTCTTCCAATGGCAAAATCAAGATCATCCATAATTTCTAGGAGAATATACAAGATTAGTAAATGAAAATCTGTAGCCAAACAATCAAATATAGATCGGGAGAATCAAGAGACGGTTCGTTCAATCAGTAGCACCAAACCGAAAAACTAGGTTAAACTGATAAAGTTACCAACTAAACCTGTTGCGCTAAATTAAACATTCTATCAAGAAGAAAGTGAAGTGAAAGAAGTTGTAGATGAATGCCGGTGACTAAAAATGGAAACAAACAACACCAATTTGAGATGAAATTCCTGAAGCCCGTGACTTACTCCTCTTTCCCCTCAACCAATTTCATCAAAATCCCAAGAGAAATAGAAAATTAAAGAAATAACTTACAGAAGAAGAACCATAAGACCGGAAAGTGGAAGCGATAAAGATTAGGCGTTTAGTATCCTTCAATGCAGCTACTAAATCAGAAAGCCACGGGAAGTGAGAGGAATCTCTCCCAGTAACAGCACCACAAGAAGAAGAAGAAGAAGAAGAAGAAGAAGAAGAAGATGCATCAAGGAAGCGAAATTGAAGGGCATTAGAGTCCCTGATTTCCTCAAAGAAATGCGTCAAAAGCACGATCCGACGAACCAGATCGGTGCAATCCTTCTTGAAAAGCTGCCCAGAGTTGGTCCCGGCCGACATTCGAACAACATCGCGAACAAAGTCGAGTAGAGCCAAAGCCGGAGCAGTGTCGCTGTCGCCGGCGACAATTCCGGCCATTGTGTCCGGCGTCAATGAAGAGAATGTAAAAGGGTTAGAGTTGAGAATGTGTAAGTGGGTTTATCTTCAGAGATTGGAATGGAAAAAATGGAAAAAATGGAAGAAATTTTGTTGGAGAGAGAGAATCTGAGGGTATGAACCAATAGAAAAATGAAGGAGAAGAAAACAAAGAGGATACAGTTGGAAACAGAATAAAATGAATTGTATAAACACCAACTATTTTATTTTATTTTATTTTATTTTTTATTATTATTATCATCATCATCATCATCATTATTTATCTCTTTATAACTATTTATTTATTTATTTATTTTTCTTTCTATATAAGTTGTTGAATCCAAGAAATTAATATCAAAGTTTATCCAACTCTACAAAATTTCCTTCATTGTCTTCTTCAAAAAATAATATATAATACATAAATATGAATTGTTTGATTGTTTCAAATAAAACAAATTGTTGAACATGTATGCATGTAATATGGTGACTGTGGACTCAATTGTTTTAAATGCTTTTTTTTTTTTTCTAAATACATATACTATTACCTTCTTTTCCCTATCCAATATTCAATCAAATAATAATAATAACAATTACCTTTTTAATCACAAAATATTTATACACACGTTAATATCTATAAATGTTACATGGTCGAACCCTACCAAATTGATACACAATCATATTTTGTTATTTTTAACGGTCTCCGATAGGGATAAAATTGAAATGAACTCTTAAATATACAATTGGTTTCTTTTTTGCTCCAATATTTTCTATGTTTCAATTATAGAATTTTATTCCTATTTTTATTATTTGAAAGATGTTTTTCTTTTTTATGCCAATCATAAAGTTCTACCATCAATAAACATACATATCTCCATCAAACTCTAATTTTTTTTTTCTATAGTTGACTCATTTTTCAATATTTAAAAAGTTTCGTTTTTTTAGAGTATAATAAGGGTTGAGAATTCAAATCACATATCTTTTGGTTATTAACAAGCTAATATGTGAATTGAGTTATGTTTATCTTTGTAGTTGTTCAAAGAGTCTAGTTCGTTAATCTTTGACTTTTGTTTTTAGTATTTTATCATCAACTCAACAAAATAAGACGAGTCCTTCAATAAGTATAGAAAAGCTCTTCTCTTATATTTTCTTTCTTTTAAGAGAAAAGGATTGATAAGCATTTTGGTTTTTGGACACTTAGAATCATGTAGCACGGTTATTACATATCAATTGGTTTAGGTATATACTCTCAACCAAATAAAACTAAACAAACAAGAATATATCTAATTTTCATGGAGAAGGTATTCCATAGGAATCATTTTCATAGCTATAAAGCAAATAGCATTCGATCAATCATTTTATATACATCGAGAATGACACAATCACACCTCATATAATATCTTTTTCAAACAATCTATTAAAACTTAACAATTAAATATTGGTACATAAAACATAGAAGAGAGATTTGTGAGATTTACTAGCTAATAGTGTGTTACCTACAAAGACACATCGTCTTTAGATTTAGATTCCAACTAGTTGATCGAGTAGCAAAGCGTCAAATGTCATATTCAAAGGCTTTTTTTAAAAGAAAAACTATCTCTCTCTTAAGTAATAACTTGAAGAACAATTGCAATAATTTTTAATAGACAGAAAAAGAAAAGGGTAATGCAACATTCCTAATTTAATCAATTTAATGTTTCCATGGCATGCAAAAGAGAACAAAGAACCTTTAGCCGGCCAATGTAGTGAGAGTGAGATTTTTGTATTATTAAGTTGAATTAAGTGTTTGGACGAATAAATGAATACTACGTAAATCTTTCATATTTTAAAATGGTTAAAACACACTAATACACGTGACAATAAAGTAGAAGTGAAACTCATATTTTGTCCATTCAATCACACCTACGTCTGTCGGACCTTGAACCCGACTGAAAAAATCATCTATTGAGATTCAAAAGGTACACTAGTACATAATATTTTTCAAACTAACAACACCTTTCTTACAAGACACTTTCTACAACCAAAGATCTAGGACTTTGATCAAACGCTCCCTCTAGATCTATTACTCCATGCTTCTCCCTCGTGTCTCAAAGTTCAAACTCCTCTTGAAAGAGACACAATTGAGATGTTTTTGTCATTTGATGCAATTTTTCTTAAAATTAAATTCAACTAGATTAAAAAAAAAATAACATATGACTTCTTGTAGAATATTTAAACATATCGAGATTGATTTGAGTTATATCCTTTCTTAAACAATTTTCTCAACACATGCAACTAATTAAAACATAAAAAATGTACCATAATTAATCGTATCAAATCATTACTCAACAACTTAGTAACAACATCTTTACTTTATCTTGAATATTGCCTTCACAAACCAAGATTATATTATTATTTAAAAAAGAAAAGAAAAAGTCACCTAACATAACTAAGATATATGCCCTAAACCAAGCACACACTCAGCTTCCAAATTCCTATGGTATGATATCTGCATGCAGCACTTCTCTTCTTAATCATGTTGAAATCTCCCCTACACAAAAGGATAACATGTAATCTGCTTTAGATATTGGTGTTGAAATGAAATAATTAGAATGGGGTGTATGTATATGAGGTTGAGAACAAAAATCCAAAATATGATATGGAATATATTATATTATTTATAAGGTGAAGTTGAGTTGGGATATGAGATGAGATGAGGAATAGGAAACAAATGTTATTTGATTTTGGAAGAGTTGCAAATTGGAGAAGTGAGAAGGACAGGGTGCCCCCACCCATGTTCTTAATTTCTCTATACAAAAATAATAATTAAGCTTTTACTTAGTTATATATATTCAATATATAAAATATAAAGTCTGTTAACCATTTTCCCCTTAAACTTAATTAATTAAGTAATTGTCCCCTCTCACCCAAAAACAGGAGTTATCCAATAATAAATCACATATATATAATTGTATCATCATTCAATTATGAATTGACTAGACCTTATAAAATTTGTATATAAGTAAATGAAACTATTATTTTCTAAACGTTATAACCAATTTCCTTACAGAATTTTGCATCATTCAAAATCACTCTTCTACTTCTGACCCATTGTAAAATTACATTTAATAATTGAAAAAACTTCTTAAGATTAAAGAATTTTATAATAATGATGATGGGAGAATTTAATTATTGTTGGGTTTTGTACTCTATAAGGTAAGAAAAATGACCAAAGTTGGGTCATATGTATATACAAATATAAATCTTCTCTTCCTCATCATCTTCAACCTTTTGTAATTCAATGCCAAATGGTGCTGAGACTTAATTTTCATTTTTTTCTCTCATTCTTCCCCTTCCTCTAAAAACTATATCTATCTCTTACTCTTCCTAATTTTACAATTTTATTATTTTTTAGAGTTTTTTAAGTTTACTATTGAGATTTATGAACTTTCCATAATAGTTTTCTGTTTGCTGTTTTTCACATGAGAAATTATTTTTCCACAAAAATCTAACTCCATTTACCTTATCAACCATTCTTACCATTTTCTCTCTTAATAACAGTAATAAAGAAACATATACCGGAAGTTTTTTATGGTTATGAACTTTCCAAAATAGTTTTTTTCTAAGATAACTTTTAAATATTTTAAAAAAATTAAATTTCAACATTCTCTTTCAATCTCCACTGAAAAACTTGTATCAATTGATCTAACATCTTCAGTGTTTAGAATGGAATCAGATTTATGAATGTTGTGACACTTAATCAAAGGTGAAGAGAATGGAAATAATCTCGCCTTTTCAATAAATTCAATTTCAAATTGATTTTCTAGAAATCATTTTTTTTTATTTTTTAATATTAATAAAATAATAATATTAAATTAAATTCCAATCAATCCACTTGATTTAATTCTAATCTCTATTCAAATTCCAATCAATCCAATTGATTTAAATATCTTTTATTTCTCAAAAACTCATTAAAAATTAATTCAAACTATTCCAATTTTCTATCACCCTATTCTAAATTTTATTACTATAATGAACTAGTAGTGGGACCTAGTGCAGATCATGGGCTCCAACGATCTGTGATTAACTTACTAAATTCTCTTAGACTAAGCTAATCAACATTCGTTAATTAACAGGTCATTCACTAAAGATTCTTGTAGTTGCACTCCCCTCACTATAGATATATTTGTGTCCACCTGATATATCCATGATTAGTAAATTAACCATTTTATAGAATGTTCGTAATCTCAACTGGATCAATTTACTATTTTACCCTTGATATTACTTTTTGTTCCTTAAGTACCATTGATCGTCTAATAAACAATTGGTTTAAGGTCCAACCTACAAATAGAATCCCTCTCAGGCCAATAAGAGGGTGGGGCATCTTGTTCAAGATCTGAATTCAGTGCATAAGGGAACAACCTATCTACTAACTCTAAAGATGTTAGGAGTAGATTTCATCTTGTATCCTATGTCCTCAGCATCTACCCAATTTACCTCCTAAAATGAGAGGAATATTGGGTCAGAGCTGATGTGTTGTCCCCACCTATGCAGATCTAAGGATAATCATGTGTGAATAAGAGTTCATAGTTAGCTCAATATTAAGATTAAGGTTATGTTACCTAGGCCAACAAATTAATTAAAAGAAATAGTCAGTTTTAAAACGCCAATGATGTTATAATGTAAAAGTAACTATTTAATGGTCTGGTCTTATGCAAACTATTTACATAGAATGTCCCCACTTTCATGTCTCTACATGAACAATTCAGAATCATATCATTTGTACTAACTACAAAGCAAACCGCATCCATAGTGTTTACAGCCCAACCTTATTCATATACTATAAATCATTTAGGTTATGAACTTGAACTTGATCCACATTTATGTCTCTACATAAAGTTCATGTCGACAAGATAGCTTTGAAACTGTAGTTTATTTGATTCAATAATCACTTTATTGAATGTAATTTACAAACAACGAGTTTTAAGAAAAATTTCAACATATTGTTACCCCTCTAGAGGAAATATTTTTTTAAAATAGTATTACTTTAATAAATAATGACAAAAATAGTGGAGACGAAAAATATTTGACAAAAAATACTAGAGAAGAAAAAGATTCCAAAAATGGTGAACCAGATCCACAAATATTTTTACCCACATGGCGCCACATCTCGTTTCTACTAGGCATGTTCACGGTTCAGTTCGATTCGGTTTGAAGCTGAAATCGTACTGTATCACTAAATGAAAAAAATCTCATATGAAACTGAATTGAACCGATCATCTGTGTCAAATCGAATCAAAATTGAACCACATATGTGGTTCAATTTTGGTTCAGTTTTAAATCAACCTATACCATAGATGTGTGTGCCTACAACTTCCTACATGATCTTTAGCTTTCTATATGATCATTCAACCTCTAACACAATCGTTTAGCTTTCTATACGATCGTTTAAACCTCTGACTTGATCATTTAGCTTTCAAACAATCATAATCATTTGCCCATCTTACAAGATCGTTTAATTTTCTATACAATCCTTTACCCTCTTACGATTCGGTTCAATTTTAGAATCGGTTTAATGTCTTAAACTTAAATGAACCGCACAAGAAGCGATTTCCATTTAAACGAAATCGCATCGAACCACATGCATTCAATTTTGGTTCGGTTGTGATTCGATTTTCAATTGTTTTTTTTTTTTTTAACACTCCTACCTATTACCACTACAACCACTACATATTGAGATTTTCGGAGAAATGTAATCTGTGGAATTGAACTTTGTATATTGATTTATATAGTGGATACATTCTCTAATATTTACTCATTTGATGCTTTCTCTCGAATACAAGTTAAAATTTAGAACTTCTTGGTCATAGAGTTGTAGTTGCAAGTCAATTTGAGCTTCGATCTCCTGAAATCCAAAGAAAGTTTAATCTTCTAAGTCTTCAATCTTTCAAAAGATGTTTATCTCGAAGTTGATAAGAATTACATGTACGTTTTGAGAGCTTTTAGAAGCTTGAGTCTTCAATTCTTCAGAGTTTCAGTTTTTTCTTCAACCAAAGATCCCAAAATGAATGGAAAGGTCTCTATTTATAAAGAATTTTCACGAGTTTTAGGTGGGATTGGGCCCATTTGCTTGTTGGGCTTGAGCCCATTATCCTTTTTGGCTCAATTTTTATATTTAGGGCCTAAATTGGATTGAGTATGATAAAACTTAATTACTCAAATCAAATCAAATTATAATTATCACAACAAACATTGTAATGACGTGACAAAATTTAATTGACTGAAATTTCTTGTTCAACACATATTCTCTTGTTTTTAACTTTTCTTTGAGCTTTAAGATTTTTCAACTTAAATTTTTATAATTTTTCATTTCTTAACTAAATTGTCTTTTGTTAGTTTTCATATATAACTTATATAATTTTGTTTTAGCTTAAACTCTATTTATTGAAATGTTTAGCAATAACTTTTTTAATAATTTAAAATTTTAAATATTGCTTAGGTCGTACTTTATTATTATTACTTATTTATGTTTATAAACATTAAAAACATGTAACAAAACAACATAATAAAAAAATTCATTCATCACACTCTATTTTATAAATATATATCATGTCAAAACTACTTACCTAAATTGCAAAAAAGAAAAAAAGAAACAAATAAACTTATGCTATGAAAAATTGAATCCAAGATGTAAGATGGGGCATTCACCATCTTGATGACAAAAATTCACTAAGCAAATGGCATCTTGGTTGTTGATTGGACTTACTAATTTCGTTTGTGTATAATATAATTGCAATACATCACCGAGTTAGGTCATTTTACGCGTAATACGCTCACTGTAACTCTCTATAGAGCATGCTTCAATTATAGGCGATGAGTCATGAATCACAATCATAGCATGTGAAATGCTCACAATGCACCTCTTCATCGCGTAATTCCTAAGTCCTCGTTAAGTGCAAGTTTTCATATTGCTTGCCCAAGTGCAAGAAAAACAATAAGTTTACCTGGATGATCCATGATCGAACACGGGAAATTATTTTCAGAAGTTAGTTCTAGGATCTACTATTCATTTAAGTGAGTTGAGAGAATTAAAGAATAACAAATGTAAGAATTGGCTAATTACACAGCGAGAGTCTGTAAGACAAAGTGAAGAGAAAGATAGAGTAACACGTCTAACTTATATTAATGGAAAAAATGTAGGAATGTCTGTGCGTTACCATTCAATTAAGTAGAGAGATAACTTGGGTGCGATCTAACTCGCTAAGTCATACTTATGGTTAAGGCATGCTTCTCTCGAAGACATATATGCCACACATGACTGCTTTTCAGAGATCCATATGACCAAATATGGTTAGGTGAGTTATATCTAGGAGAAACCACTTATGCATCTTATAGTATTTTGTGATTAAGGACTGGTACCTTTCGGTATCCACTGTCCACACTTGCACTCCTTTTGGGATCCAAATGTTAGAAATACTCTTGCGAAGAAGGAAAGTTCCTCTTCAAGCGTGCTAATTAGGTTCTAGCTACTTTCCCTCTCGGGTAAGTAGCAACTTATGTTGACCAAGCAATAACAAAATAGCAATTAACATGCTAAAATTTATAAGCAACTCTTCTTATCATGAACGATCACCTACTCAAGCTATTGATAACACGTTGACTTGCATAAGAGGAGAGATGATAGATTGAACGACTATGTTTACATAAAACTATCCAAGAGTGTAGGGCATAGACCTATAAAACAATATGTACAATGTGAGGTATAAAATTTAAACGAAAACAACAAAATGGGAGGAAGAGAAAATGAATTGCTATTACAAGTTAGGAAATCAACATAAATAGTATTTTTCTTCATCACGGCTACATACTCTCCAGGTAGCTCACTCGAGCTCTCTTGGTGGAGACGATGTGCTTATATAGACTGCTTTTCAGCAGAAAACTTCTATTCTTCTGTGTGTGTCAATGTTGTCATCTGACCATGTGAGGTCACATCGTCCCAACTGTCATTCTTGTCTTTTTGTGAGCTTTTTTCGCTTGATGTCTTGGTTTCGTGCCTGGGGTTATTAATCACCAAACGAGATCCCATTGCATAGCCTTTGCGCTAGATGTTCTGTATGATCTGCTCCTTTCTTCTTTTCCCACTTGCCCTGCGTTTGAAACATGATATCCACGTAAAACAGGAACGACATTATGTAAGGTTTATTTCTAAATACTTATAAGTTTACAATATAAGTCACACGTTTTGATAATCTTCTTATGCATTTTGACATCATTATTATAACAAAAAGGGTTTTATTATAATGTGTGGTAATTTTAGGAATAATAATTATCTATATAGCAACATTTAAAAAAAATTATAAATATAGAAAAGTGTATCAATGATAGACTTCTATTGCTTATAGACTCTTATGGTCTTGTGGTACAAGAAATTTCGGCTAATTAAATTTTACCACGTCATCACAACATGGTAATAATTATAATTTGATTGGGTTTAGGTAACTAACTTTTCACATATCCAACCCAATTTAAGCCTTAAATATAAAAGTTGGGCCAACGAGGATAATGGACTCAAGTCTAAGTCCAATGAATACATAGACCCAAGACCAATCCTAGTCAGCATATGAACCCAACCCGATGTCCAGAAAAAGAAAATGGGCTCAAGCCCAAGCCCAACAAACAAATGGGCGTAAGCCCCACCTAAAGCCCATGAAATTTCTCCATAAATAGAGGCCTAGTTATTTATTTGAGAAATTTTTGGTTGAAGGAAGAATTGAAGCTCTGGAGAATTAAAGATTCAAACTTTTAAAAACTCTCAAAACATGCAAATTTTTATCAACCCTGAGATTGCCATCTTCTAAAATATTGAAGAAGACTAGGAAGATCAAATTTTCCTTGAATTCCAGAAGATTGAAGCTCAAGTAGACTTGTAATTACAAATTCCTGAAGACCAAAGAACATGAAGTTTTAAGTTTTAATTTGCAATCACGAGAAAGCATCAAATGAGTAAATATTAGAGATTGTATCCACAAGACTATATAAATCAATATACAAAGTTTAGTTCTACGAATTACATTTCTTCGAAAATCTTGTGTGAACAGGTCTATCTTTTCCCAAATTTTAAAAGACAATATCATTAAATCTTTACAATCCTCAAGCAAAAAGCCAACATTGTTATTCTCTCTAAAGCTTCCAATTTTTATTCTTTTCATCTTATTCTTGAGAGCTTCTTATTGTATTGTGAGGATTAAATTTGTGAGCTTCAAATTGTATACTCACTCTTTTAGAGAGTTTTGTTTTGTATGATTTAAAAACTTCAACATATTGTAACGGTTGGGTCCTAACCCGTGGAAATGATCGGGTTTGCTCTTGAACCCGAAAAATGAGCAAGAATCGGTTCGGCTCAAATCCGTGGAAAGAGTCCACATAAGATTTTCAATCAAAATCCCAAGAGGTGCTTGGAAAAGTGGATATAGGTTGAGTTTAACCGAACCACTATAAAATTACGGTGTCTTCTTCTCTAACTCTTTTCTAATTATTTTTTAATTTAATTTTAGTTACATATTCTTATTGGTTGAGTTTGATTGCATACTTCCATTCATATATTTTTTATCAATATTGTTATTTAACTGTTTACAAAGTTCTTTATTTAAATTTTAAAAATATATAATTAGTTGATTTTACTTTTTATTTGTCAAAAAAGTTTATTTAAACCCTATTCACCCCCCTCTAGGGTTGTCATACCGATCCAACACTTTCTCTTTGCGTGAATTGTGTTTCCGTTGTGGGTTTTTGCCGTATATGTGGGGTTTTGTCAAATCTGTGTTTTAGCCGTGAGTTTTTGTCTTCCTCTTTGTCGTGGGTTTTAGTCCTCCTCTCTGTCGTGGGAATTCGTCTTCCTCTCGTTGGTTTTATTCTTCATATCTCAATCTTCATCTCATTCTTCATAAGATTACAAAAATATCTATCTATCTAGGTTTGATAATTTTATTTTTTTTATGTTTAATGAAGGACATATATTTTTGTTTGATGTTTAATTGAATTAAATGTGAATAAAATAAAAAGATTTAAAAGAAAACCAGGAAACAATAAACCGTTACCAAACACATTTTATGTTTCTATTTCTTTTTTTCAGGAAACAAGAAACAAAAATAGTTATCAAACACATTCCTGTTTCTTGTTTTAAAAAAAGAAGGAACAGGAAACCGGAAACAGGAAACAAGGAACAAGAAATAGAGAACGGGAACGTTACCAAACGGGTCCTTAATTACTAAGTATTTTATATTTTTTAGGTCAATTTAAAAGATAATCAGATGTCAATTAAATGTGAATCACATGATAATCACATGTTAATCACATTTCAATCATATAATAATCACATGTTAATTACTTTTTTTTCTCCTTAATGTGTTTTAGAAAAAAATGTATTTTAATGTGCCTTACTTTCCAGTGTGATGACTTCTGATAGAAATCAAGACAAACTATATTAATTCAGTAGAACAGTATTATTTTAGTAGGTTAATTACTCAACATTGTATTTTTTTTTAGGTCAATTTATAAGACAGTCATATGTCAGTCATATGATAATCAGATGTCAATCTTGAAAGAAAAAAAAGTAATCAAATGACAATCCGAAGGTAATCAAGTGATATTATTTTGTCGTTGTGGTTAAGCTTTCAATAATGGTTATTTTTCATATTGACAATAACATTCATCGATAATGTTATATAGATGACAAAAATAAAAAAAATTAGAAACTCCATAGAAATTAACAAAAAAAAAAAAAAAAAAAGTAAGGTAATCAATAAAAATCATAATGTTAATTGAAAAAGTGCTTACCAATTGACAAAAAAAAGTTGGACTTGGTAATTTGCATTCCTACCAAATTAAAAATATTAATTTGTAGACTTAACTTTTATTTTATATTTTGTCAAAAGTGAAAGTACCCCTTCACATTTTTCACTATATCCCACACATACTTAAGATTTTAATTAATAGATTGTCAAATTTTAGCTATAATATATAAAAATAAATAAATAAAGTCTTCTAGAATGAAGGAAGATATTAACTAAAATATTTTACTCTAAATGAATATAAACCAAAATCAACAAAGTTAAAACTAAAAAATTATATTAATAAAGGATGACTTAAGTATTTAAAAAATTAATTGACAGATAGATAATGTAAAATTCATGACATTATTTTTTTAAAAAAATACTAATATAGTTAATAAAGCCAAGAAATCATATACTTTTTATTTAAATATTTTGTCAAAATCTAAATTTTATAAATCCAAAAGTTAAAATATGAGAGAGAATATAAAAATATAAAAATGTTATAAAAATATTTTCAAAATCTAGTCATGAAATATTATTAAATTTTAGAATATTTATGAAATAATAGTTATTTTCATTATAACCTCAATTTTCACCTAATATAATATTTTCTTAAAAGAAATTTGTTGTTAATATGATAATTGAATAATAATTAATTAAAAATAATTAGGAAGAGAATAGTCAAATTTTGTGATGAATTGATATATAAGGAAGAGTAATATATATAACATCGTGTTAAAACATATCAAACAAAAAGTTAGTTTTATTTTAGAAAAAAGAAAACTGTTGAATAAGCTAAAAGTGAAGAAACTATTGAATAAGCTAAAAGTGAAGAACTAATAGACATGAAAGATTTAGTAGTTAATTTGAATATTCATTTTTTGTTCCCACCCTTTATATGTTGAAAGCTTTTACAATTAATTTACCTAATACACAAAGAGACAAAAGAGAAAGTATACGAGAGAGAGAGAGAGGGAGGAAGGAATGTGAGAGAGATTCAATAGTTCTATTAAACTTACCTAAGACTCTTGCAACCATATTACACTATGGTTTTCAAATATAGCAAAATAACCAAAATATTTACAAATATAATAGAATATGATTGATAGATGTTAATAGATACTGATATATTACTATCATCTATCACTGATAAATGCATGTCTTATAGATATTGATTGATGTTTATTAGTGATTATAACAGTCTATCACATATAGGATTATGAAAATTTTCTGTTTTTATAAATATTTTTAGCAATCTTGTCATTTAAAATAATATCCCTTAATTTTGTTTCTTACAAATTGAGATTTGACCTGTATTTTCAAAATGATGCTTTCTAACCTCATGTGGGTGCTATCAAGCGTTTTTATGAGATTTTTTTTCTTCTCTCATTCTTTCTCTAGTTCTTAGTTCACTTTTCTCTTTTTAGCTCATTTAGTTTTTACTCCGGTTCTAACTCACTTTCTCGCTCTTGTTCTGTGGACTTGATATGTTCAGTATTGAAAACTTATTTACCCGTTATCACTAAATGTCATATGTTGCTAAAGAAATTTGTAGAAACAACGTTATTTATTGGTATGAATTGAAATACAAAGAGAGGGAGTGGATTCATGTTGATGTAGTTTAACGTTGGTCTTAAGGTGTCTGGTGACTTGAATCTTTACGTACTGACAATAGTTTAAATTATCGTAAAGTAACTTGTTGTTTTGAACTTTACTTCTAATGTTATTGCACACACAATATTATTTGAGTGAAGTTCTAAAATGGCCCGTGCTATATGGCCTTGAATGTATATCCCAGTTTAGTGAACGCTCTAGGAATATGTCTAGAATTCCATAGGAAGCAGCTCCGACTTCCACATTCACAAAGGTGAATCTATCAAGGGCACTTCTGTAGCTAGGTACCCTACTTGATATCAAGTATAGATTTCATTAAGAACAAAGTTCAGTATTTTCATACGCTTCAGGAGGTCATGCTAATCACTGAATCATAAGAATGAAACTCCTAATAATTTAGCATGATTCTCGCGTCATATTCCTTGTGATCAATTATTATCCATTGAACTTGTTAATTTCTTGGGATCTTCAGTCTATCAAGTTAGGTTTACCTCACAGTAATTCAATTTTCAATAGGCTTGAGTCTCATTCTTTCTGAGGTTTTAAAAATCTTCTCTATTGCTAATCCTTTCATCAAAGGATCAACCAAGTTGTCATCAGACCGTACGTAATCCACTATCACTGCACCAGTAGTGAGAAATTCTCTAATGGTACTATGCTTACGACGTATCTATTGTCTCTTACCGTTATAATAATGGTTATGAACTTTTGCGATACCTGCTGTACTATCATAATGAATTAGTATGACTGGTACCGGTCTTTTCTAGGTGTGAATCTCTAACAGCAAGCTTTGAAGCCAACTTGCTTCTTCTCCAGCAGTAGCTAGTGCTATCATCTCTTAGTCCATCGTTGACTAGGCTAAAATTGTCTGTTTCTTGGATTTCAAAGCAACGGTTTCACCTGCTATAAAATATAGCCACTTGTAGCCTTTGAGTCATCTATGAGGAAGTTCCAATCAGCATCGCTGTAATTTTCAAGTACAGTTGAAAACTTTTGATAACGTAATCCTAGATTTTGTGTCTTCTTAAGATATCTCTTTACTCGTTCTATAGAATTCTAGTGTTCTAGACTAGTTCTGCTGGTAAACCTATATAGTAATCCTACAACATAAGCTATATTTGGTCTAGTGCAATCAGCAGTATACCTCAAACTACCTATGATACTAGCATACACGAATTGGTTAACACTGTCACCAGTGTTTTTGAACAAGTTAACATTAGAGCCATAAGGTGTACAAGCTGGTTTACTTTCGAAATAGTTATACTTCTTTATAATCTTTTCTATGTAATGAGATTGATCTAAAGAAATTCCATTTTCAGTTCTTGTAATCTTAATACCTAGGATTATATCAGCTTCTTCTAAGTCTACCATGTGAAAGTTTGCACTCAACATAGATTTTATATCATTTATGACGTGTAAGTTTGATCCAAAAATTGATATGTCATCTACGTATAAGTATATCTTATAAGGAGTGTGAACTTGTTGGTTCCGTTTTAACTCATATTAGATTAAGAAAACTACTATATGCATGATCAATTTTCTTACGAATCTTAACAACACAAAATGTGACTCTAATGATAACCAATATTTTAATAACCTAATTCTAAAGTTATTTATGGATCTATTAACGTAACCTCCTCATCCATGGTCACAAAGTTCCACAATGCATCACATTTAATGATGATCAATCTTCCCAAGATAATGCTCAACACAAAGAGCTAAAGAAAATGGAAAAGAAGTCAATGTGTATGGAAGAAAGAAGACAAATGTGTTGCTTTGGATACTTTTACTAAACAAAGGAATATTTATACATACGACCGTTTCATTTCTTGGGATGGATGGACTCATTATTAACCTAGAAGTTATAACTATAAACATTATATTAAAAATTTTAATTTAATTCCCAACAAAAACAATAAATAATAAATTTAATCATCAATATATAAAGATTATATTAAAATTTTAATTTAATTACCCTGAAGAAATAAAAAATTTAATTATCTATATACGTGCCCGCCTAACTAATTGAGATTTGAAATATTTTTTAATCCAACTTATATTAATGATATAATAAGAAAAGAAAATTGCAAATGTAGTTTTTAATTTAGTTTTAAGTATATGTTTATTGTGTTAATTTAGTTAGAGTGGTTTTAAAAGTTTTTCTTATTTTGATCTTAATTTCAATAGTTCATTTTATATATAATTTGATTAAATCTCACATATTAACTTTAATATAGTATCTTACCTAAGTTCAAAATTTTACCCATTTTCTTTTGTTTCTTTGGCATCACTAAATGAAGCTTTTTCAATTTATAGACAAACAAACACTAAAATCAAAATATATGAGTTAAATTCATAATATTATTATAAAAATTATTAATATAGATATACATGTCTATTTAAACTCGATGCCTCAATCCTTTACTCTAACAAAATTATCAAATATCTTTAAGATACTCATTTGTAGTGATCGTGTAATTCACTTCATGCATATCAAATCAAATTGTTTATAAATAGTGACCTTCGATAGATTTATAAGACTCATTCATATTAGAGAGAATTTCAAAGAATTTGAAGAAAATGGAGAAATTTGAAAAAATTGTTTGTCATGTCCATAAAAAAAAATCAAAATTTTCGTACGTAAAGAAAAACAAAATTTGTAGTAATGATGTTCGTGGTTGGTTATTTTGTTTCGCTTCCGGTAGTTGTTGGACTTATTAGACGATGGATTTGTGTTTAGTGACCGTAATTAGGTTCAAAACACAAATACTATGTATCTTTGACACACATACTAAAATTAATTTAAATCCTGGTGAGACTAACTCATGCAATTACTAAGAATCCTCATCATTTTTCTTTTTATAAAAATAAATTACATCATAAACACTTTAATTAGCGAAAGCATTCAAAACACAAATACTATGTATGTATTAAAAACCATCCAAATAAACCATATATAAGTATATTCAATACTGAACCACCTTACACCATTTCATATGTCTTTAGACCTCGTCCACATATAAATGACAAATGGATTTGCTACATCTTAATTCGCTTAATTACCATGAATAATCATAGTTTTGCTTAGCCGTGAATCTAGTAGTTGAGTTGCAGCTGCTACTTCAACCTTAGTCACGTTGATGACCGTAACAGCCACCTCTAGGTTGGTTAAACATGAATCCTTTGTGTACTGCTGAATGAGATACATTATATTATGATGGAGATGATAATGCTTTATTTATTTTTATATATATATATTTTGAATACTTAAAATAAAATCTTATCTTAATTTTAAGTTTAAAGTTTAATAAAGCAATTGGGAAACAAATTTAAATTATAGGAAGATTTTAGTTTAACAACCACACAATTTAATTTCTATGGTAAATTTGACTCCAATTGAGTTTTTTTTTCGAGAAAAAAACTATCAAAGGCAAAATATATTAATTACCCAAAACAACCTTATCAACTGTGGCAACATGGAAAAAACATTTTAGATAAAAACGAGTGAATGAAAAATTCTTACACGCACGATAACACCATGCAATGTGATATACGATAAGACTAAGCTATGCAAATGATAGTCTTCAAAGTCCTAAGCGGTATAGTTTTTTAATTATCACTACAAGAAAAACTACCTAACAGTTGTATACATCCCAAATTGAAAAGAGAAAAGAAAAAATTGTCGCAAAAGCTAAAAAACCGTGTTTTTGGTGGGAAAAGACGGAATTTTTCAGATTTTACTTTCCGCGGCAGTTATTTGGCGTCATAAAAGATACAAAAAATAATTTATTAAAATAAAATTTATTTTAAATAAAAATTTATTAAAATCAGATTTTTTCCTAATTCTAAAAACATTAAATAATTTATTTATTAAAATAAAACATCTCCAAAACTCTTTCGCTACCCCCTCCTCCTCCTCCTCTTCTTCTTCTCTTCTTCTTCTCTTTTTCTTCTTCTATGTGGAAGTTCCACACGTCGCCCCTCCTCGATTTTTTTTCCCTTTCGCTAACCATCTCTCTCTCTCTCACGCACGCCGAAAAAGATTAGACTTTTGGTCAACAACGCGCGAAATCCCTCTCTTTCTCTCCTTCAGCCGACGCAACCACCCAACACCCTTTGCAGCGCTGAACTCACCGATGAATCTCAACCATTATTTCTATTGTTTGTATTTATACAATATATTGACTTCAAATGCTTTCATTTTACCCACAATGTGATATATTGATGGTTCTTTTTATGAAAAACATCCCTCATAGCTTTGCTTTTATAGGAGATATGTGTTTGTTTTGTCTACCATCCTATTCAATATTGTTGTTTACAATTATTTTTCTAATTTGAATCTACATTTTTTCTTTATGGTTGGCTATGTGATGAAACATTTTGATAGCTTACAATGTGGTTGATGAAATGCCTCAACGAAGCATTTGGTTGATTTTTGATTGATTTTTGTTCGTTCGAATTAGGAAATCAAGGCCAAGGGAGATGTCATGGCTATGGGCTGAAGCTTTGAGAAAAAGTGAATGAAAAATGAAATGTGAGATTTTAAACTTTGATGGTGTGTAGGGTCTTTTTGTTTGTCTATGCATTTCTCAAGTGAATTTGAGTACTTTTGATTTTTCTATTGATATTTTGTTTATGGTTGCTATTGAGTTGTATCGTAATTGCATGATAGTTATAGCATAAACAAACTATATATATAAACTTGAACACAAGTACTTGTTATCTAACTCATTATTAAATTGTTGTAATTTACTAATGATTGAAGATTAAAAAAAGTTATGAACGTTTTCACTAAGAGGAAGAAATAAACTCTTTATGTTGCTAATGAACTTATCTTTATTTATAGGAAGCTCTGATAAACCATCAATTTAAGCAATTGGCCTTGTTATAGTTGTGAAGTCTATTTCTTTTTGTTGGTGTTGGAAGTCAGTATGCAATAATGGTCCTACTCCTCTTAGACAGAGAGAAATATGATATTTGTGAGGTAAGACATTTGCTATTAAACCTAAATGTGTCATTGAATTCCATTTTCCATTGTCATTATCTTTGAAAAAGAAGTCTAACCTTCACTCTCTTTTTCTTTTTGTCTATATTATGATCTTGCAATCTTGGAAGCATTACGTTTTGTTAAAGCAAATTTGATCTTTATATGGCTAGGTTGATGAGTTTCCAATTTCAAAAGTCTACCTAAAGCTCTATTGTTTGTTTAACTCAAAGGTAAAAAAGAGTAAAGTATGTAGACTTGCACCGAATAGAGCCATGGTAAGTTTCCAATTTCAAAAGTTTACCTAAAGCTCTATTGTTTATTGATGAGTTTCCATAGAATTTTGAAGGTTTGAGAAGAGTTGTGGAAATTTGGGACAATACCACCCTCCTTACTTGTATTTATTCTCATCCTTATTAAGTTTTTCTAACTACGCTTCTTTGGTCCCTCAAGGATATGTCAAACTATTCAACTTTAAGGACTACAAATTGTCATGCATGTATTGTCGTAACTTTTTTGTTGTAAGGACTAGGAACGACCCAACTTTAAGGAATACAAATGGTTATTTTGCTCTACTTTAAACATTGTGAACTTTTCATTGATGAAACTTGCATACCTTAGACATTTTCTTTTTGAAGTACCTTTCTTACCATGGACAACAGTGCAGTAAGCCTAGGGAGGAGAAAACTTCTTCTTTGGTCGGTCTCACATTTTTCAATGTAATAGGTTTTAACTGAAGAGTAGAGTATGTACAGATTTTCAGAGCTAGTATTTACAATGGGATAATAAACTAAATTTCATCGGAGAAGAGTTAACCAAAGAATAACTAATGTTTGTTACTATATTTAATTTTGAGAGTTTTATTGCAAGAAACGCATGGGGGAGAGAGTGCTTTGCATTCTTATACTTGAAGCTTTGATCTCATCTCACTTCTTTCTTTTCTGCTTGTCATGCTAAGCTTCGATCTCATCTCACTTCTTCCATCGTGTACATGTCGGAAGAAACCACAACCCAAGTAATTAGGAAAAATTAGTTTGTGGGAATTACTTGTGAGAATAGGATTATATATTTCATGGTTGATATTTTGCACGTACAAATGAACACCATCATTTCTATTCATGAAAAATATTCAGGAGTGGTTGTATATATATTGGTTTGATGTGCCCTTGTTTATAATGTGTACTTGCTAACCTATCTAGTGCTTTATGCACACATACACACACACTTGAACTCTTTGTATTTGTCTATTTTTGTCTCTATGAACAATGAGAAGCCAATACAAACAGATGAATTCTCTGTTTGGTTCTATTTCTCTATCTCGATGTTGGGGAAAAGCTAAATATTTGAGGCATTGATTTCAGGAATTGGTGCAAGGGTTTGATCAAGAGGCTGCTACAGTTGTTGTGGCAAGATTAACTTCATAAAAAATGGAGATGGAGGTATTCTTAAATGCTTATATCCCTAAAAATGCTTATATCACTTATATTTATTCGTTTACGTCACCAATAATTCTTTTCAAATGCATTGTTTTGGCTTCGAAAACTGAAAAAAGAAATTGGGAGACGACTCCAAGGTTTAGGGAATTTTATATAGGATTCCTACCTTCAAAAAGTTTATTTTGTCATGTGTGCTGAAATTCATGCGTTCCTCTATTATATTTATTCTAAGGTGTTCTTTTACAACATAAACTCGCTCTATCTTGAATTAGTTTATAGATTTTGGTTGTTGATATTAAATTCTACAAACGCTCATCAAGTATATGCATGGTTAGGAAATAAGTTCTTGATTAGAAACAAGATTCATAATATATATAATGTTTATTTTACATTCACATTACTACATGGTAGTCCTCCATTTTCTTCTTTGTTGTGGTAATGTTGGTTCACAAATGTATGTGCTATGGATGCTTATATTCATGTTGTCTTTGTAGGTTCAACCAGAGTCGACAACTTCATGACTTTTCTTTCAAAGAACATTTTCAGAGACGAACATTCTCGGTTGGTCGTTTATGCTTCTGCAGAAAATCTTATTAGATGTATTCTAATGCTATTTAAAATATTTTTTGATTAAGGGCTAGGATTTCGTACTTGTAAATTGTTAGAAACTTGATTGGAAATATACGAATATTATAAATTGTATTATATCGTATATATATTATAGTGTTGACTACTTTTTTCTATATAGGTGTCAATATTATAAACTCAAAATTGTCATTCTGAGCTACATTATTGTCATTCAAATGGTTTGTGTAATGGTGGAGCAACAAGGAGAACAGGAAAAAACTGTAGTAAATTGAGAAATTTGCAACAGGAAATAAATAACGTAATAAATGAATTTGTGACAGTTATTAATTGTTGTCAATCCGAAAACGATGACAGTTGTTTAACAAAATAAATTGTCACGATTGCCCTATATGTGACAGAAAAAAAATGTCGTCAATAGATAAACAATGACAATTTTTTTAAAAAAAAGAACTGTTACAATTGCAATATATTTGATAGCAAAAAAATGTCGTCAATAACAAAACAATGACATTCAACTTTATCGAAAAACTATCACGATTGCACAATGGTTGACTAAAAAAAATGTCATCAATAACTAAACAATGACAATTTTATACAAAAAAAACTATTGCGTTTAACATATTCATGACAATTAAAAAATATCACAATAAATAAATTCGTGACATTTATTTAACCGTCGTTAATACACAAATGATGATAGTTATTTGTTGTCATAAAATAAAATGACAGTTATTTGACGTCGTTGAATGCTGATTAACAACATTTATTTCATGTCATAAAATAACTTATTGCGACAATTTTTAAAAACGGTCATCGAAGGACTTTCCATGACTCCCGCTTCTATGACTAAAAATAACTGTCGTGAATTTCATTTACGACAGTAAATAACTGTCGTCGTAGACCACTTTTCTTGTCGTGTGTGTGATACTAATCATAACTACGCGATAGTACTAATTATGTGAAATGCTAGAATATCTCATTTGATCACATAATGAAATCCTAGATGAGATGATTAAGTGAGATGAGATGTTATAAATGACATGATCTTTATCGCATAATTAAATAATCAAATACTTTATTACCATTTTTTATTTAATGATCAACTTAATCTTTCCATATAACTACAAACGTTTTAAAACTAATTTTCTAAATTAATTTCCAACATCTCTATTTGTTTCCTCACAATATATAAACGCTTCTACTTCTTTCGTTTTGTATATGAGAAATTACAAGAAAATAATCTCTTTAAAATCTCTTTCAGTGAGATTTCTGAGCAAAAACAAAATGTATTATTTAAGTGTTGAGATTCCGGTTAGTTTTATTGCAAAACTAATTGAGAACACGACTGTTTTATCCTGGGGACGACGAGACTTTAGAAATTATGTTTGCACAAAGAACCAGAGCCGCGAAACGTCTTAAAGAGAGCGTGATCCGCAACTCAACCTTTCTTTTCTTAACTTATTATTGTTTTGCAGTAGGCGGTTTACCAGGCGAACTGATCATTAGATGAACTGTTGAGTACATAAAAAATTCGTCTGACACAACAAGAATTTTTGGCTTTGCCGACGTAAATTTATTGTGTTGGCACATCTTCATTTTTGCCGCAAAAATATATGTGCGGGCAAAAAGTTGTGTATTGCGTGGGCACATTATCATTTTTGCCAACGAAATTATATATGTGGGGAAAAAGTTACATGGTGGAAAGAAAATTATTTAATTTGAATTTTTGCTCACATTTATTTTAGTTTATTGTCATGTATTACGTGTAGGCATATATTTTAAATATTTGCCAACGTAATTTATGTGGCAAAAAGCCCCACATTTTTATACATATCTATGGCAACACAAAACTTATACATATGGGGACGCAAACAACGTGGCCATAAATTTTTTTAAACAAATCTAATTTCACTTTCTTCTACTTCCCTCTTTTTTCCTTTCCCCCACGCTTTTTTCCCTCTCTCACAAACCCCTCCTCCAATTTGTTTTCGACAAACCCCTCACCACCGTCGGTTTTCTTTCCCCACTTGTGATGATTTTTAGCAACCACCACCGCCCCCTCCCCCCGATTTGTTTTTGTCCCCCCGATTTGTTTTTGTCTCCCCCTCCCAATTTTCTTTTACACAAATCCCTCTCATCCAACCTGATTTTTTGTTTGCAGGACGTTGGACTCAGGTGCTTGCTGAAGAGGTTGCCGAACTGGTTCGCGACCATCGCCCCCAATTCCCTTGTTGCAGTCACAGCTCTGTTGCTTATCGAAAAGACCCATCGTTACTGTAAGTTTGATCCAACCATTTGTAATCTGAATGAATGTTAAGAACTTTATGGATATTAGTAATGTTATACGCTTAGAATTATGTTTTAATATATACTTTTATATATTGAATTATATTATCAGTATATAATGACATATTAACTTTATGTATTAGGGATTTAAAGTGTTCCATAGACACTTTCTAACTTGTTTTTAGAGTTATATTGATAAGTCTACACTTTTAAACTTTTTAGGATGACATTGATAATACTAGCAAGTATGTTTCAACTATGATAGCCAATCATCCATATATTTCATAATGATTGTATATATTTCATATTTTATTGTATGTTTGAGTTGTAGTATATTGTGACTATCCTGCAATTATAGTAGCCAATCATACATATATTTCATACTTATTTGTATGTTTTAGTTGTAATACGTTGTAGCTATCCTGCAGCAATGATAGTCAATCATGCATATCTAAAATACTTTTTAGATATTTTGTTATTGGTTTTTAGCCTGAAAGTTACACTTGAGTAGTTTTAACTTGTTTTGAGACTTAAGTGCCACTTAGACCATTTTTTGACATTTTTGGGTTGGTTTTGAGTTAAGAAAGTAAACTTGGACATTTGTAAGTTGTTTTTCAGATTTAAGACATTCAAAAGGTGATTTTTTTGTATGGTTTTTAGTTTCAATGACACACTTGAGTAGTTTTCACTTAATTTGAAGGTTAACATGCTTGGTTTAGACACTTTTTAACTTGATTCGACTTTTAAATGGCTAAACAAAAGTTTTTCTTGTTTTTTTTTATATTTTGTGTTTGGTTATTAGCTTGAAAGTCACACTTGGGCATTTTGAAAGGAGTTTTTAGACATAATACACTTTTGAGTTGATTTTTTGTTTGAAAGTCATACTTCGTCATTTTGAAAGAGTTTTTTAGGCATAATACACTTTTGAGTTGATTCTTTGTTTGAAAGTCACACTTAGTCATTATTAACTTATGTTCATAGTTAAAGTGTCAACATTGATCGTGCATATAGTAGTTTTTTGAGTTAAAGTACCATTTAAGCTCATTTTAACTTTTTAGGTCGATTTGACACTTTAGCTAATACGTGTCAAATTTTGCTACAAAGTTAATTTTTTTTCCATCCTATTTGAAGATGACTAGGGATTGGATTAAACTAAAAAATAGATTTTAAGTGATTATATTGATGGAGTTGCTCAATTTATGGAAGTGGCTAAGTGTCATGTAAATGATGTGAGAAAAATTAGGTGTCTATGTAAGTATTGTGAAAATTCAATGACACAAACATTGGATGGAATAGAGCGCCATTTATTTACATATGGAATATCTTATTTATATAATAAATGAGTTTATCATGGTGAAGCAACGAACTTAGCTCGATTTGAACATGGTGCTACTTCATTAGGTGGTAGATTAAGTGGAGAGTCTAATGTTGACAGTGAGGATGATGATATTTTAGATCTTTTAACTGATTTGCAAGTCACGTTTTTCATATAGATCATAAGTAAAATTACAACAAGTAATATACTTTACGCAACAACATAGAAAGAAATACTTAGAAAACTTGCTTATTCTTTTAAAAGAATCCCTCACAAAGCTTAAAACACTTCTTCTCTTCTCCCTTCTTATCGCTTGACCTTCCTCTTTTCTCTTCTCACTTGGCTTTTCCTTCGATAGTTTTTCTTAGAGGTTCTTTGTAACTTTTTTCTTAAGCTTACAAAGCCTATTTATACTAATCTTAAACCCGATTAGTCATCCTTAAACTCACATTTGATTGCAAACTGCTTATTTATGACTTACACATATAGGTGTAATATTTTCTTTAATCATGCTTAACTTTAACCTTAGAAATACAAAAACAAGGGTTTCACATCATCTATGTAGAAATACAAGTTAAGTCATCTTTATTCAAAATAAATAGAGAAAACTTGTAGGAGGACGCATAAAAGATTCTTGAAAATTATGTAATTTGCTTACTATGTGTTCACATGTCTACAGATGCTTGGATATTATGACCTACAGGTATTTTTCATTGCATGGTTTTAATAAAAAGTTGAACATATAGCCCAAAGACAATGTGAAGGACTTTCAACACATATGCAGAAAGGATGCTGTGAAGATCAGATGTTTAAGAAGAAAACAACTTAATGCACGAAAAGAAATCTAAAAGGCGTTTAGAGTACTTACTATTGATCATCACATTAAAAAACCGAGTGCTAAGAACATAGGCCTTGCATGATTTTTGGATCTTGGTTGAGGCCCACTAATCGTAAAATTAGGCGTTCAAGAACACAGAATGTGCTTAGTGGAAATTGAATGTTGGAAGCCTATATTACCTGTAATGAAGAACACAAAAACACACACGAAGCTAGAAGAAGAAACTTTGTCCATATTTTTAGAGAAATTTTCAAGTTTTCAATCTTTCTGTAAGTCCAAAGCTTTTATAAAGACTGATCGATTATTATGACCAAGAAATTGGGATTTGTAGTTGACATTTCTTTGTATTGGTTACACTTACATTCTCTTGTCCATAAATTGATTGTAATATTTGATATGTGATATTGTGACAAATTCATCTTATCAATATGATCAGTTGAATTCTCATGTTATCTATGTCTTTCATCTTCATTTCTAAAAGGGTGAGGAATAGATTCAATTAAGTTGGAATAAATAAAGATGTGTTCAATTTGTTTGACCTATGCGATAATGTCATGCTTAAACACATTGAAAGGTTAATTTAATGGAAGGCAGTTAACTGCTCGAAAGAGTAAGTGACGAAGGCTAAGTCAAACAAAGTAGTAGTTAGCTTAGAAATAAGAAACACCTGTCGCATTTTGTTACATCATTTGCATCTAGAAATAGAGTATTTGTGGTATGTCGGCGCCAAAAGAATGTCTATCTTAATTGGTATGCAAACGCATGAGTGACATCTAAGTTTGTTAAAGAATTTGAGGAAACTTCTTGATTTTGCTCCCCTACATACTTGTAATCAACGCCCTGTAAAACCTTAGGACACTCTTGACGTACTCTTCAACCGTATAACATTAAGATAGTATAGTTTAGGTTAATTTATAACCCACCTCACATTTAGGTAGTATAGCACATATCTCAGCACAATTATTTACCCATAGCTTATGACAACAACTCCACAACGGTTTAATGCCTTGCATAAAATCACCATCTAGATGTCCAACTTGAGATCTCGAGAAAAAGTGTCTAACTTGGTGGCTAGGAACACGACAACTTTGTGAATTTGAGCTATGTTTTGGTCTATTTTTAATTTCTTTTCGTCACTCACGCCCTACTCTACTTTTTAGTGCTCGAAACCTACGAAATCATAAAATATACATATAAACCCAAAATCTTAAATAAAATATCGCATATATTTAGTACAATCATGCATAGTGATGGATAGAAATTTTTAGATGAAACACGTAAAACTCACCGGAAACGGGAAGGAATTGAAAGGGTGGAAATAGATCGATGTAGGGTTCAGATTAATAAAAGAAATCCAAAAATATTAATCCAACAAATGAATTTTAGAGATTACATTACATTATAACTCAATTCCATGACATGCTGATCAAAAGCCTCTCATAAAACCTTGCATTGAGAGCAAGTGCAAGTGCTAAAACAGTGGATGTAAGAAAGTGTTACCATAATTGTTTCTCCATTGTAAACTGTGTAGCCTAATTTTTCTTCATTGCTTCCAACATATTATTCATATAATGGTGAAGAATCAAAATATTCTAGAAGAATGTTTTCAATATGGTAGTCCACATCGTATATATACATATATGAAATTATAATAAACTACTCTTTAATTAATGGGTATAGAAGAAAAAGGTTGTCCAAGTCAAAATAGCATATATTTAGTCTCATGGAGACTCCATTTTCTTATTATTGAAAAAGACTTAACAAAAGAAATTAAAACATAATTGAAGATTAAGTTTGAAGTGTTGGATTGGATTAGGTTTAGGTTTAGATGTTGTAATACTAAGAGTACCTTTGAAAGAAAAATGATAGTAAGAAGATTACAATTGACCACATAATAAATGTATTATTAAACTATTGTTTAGGTATTGGATTGGGAAAAGGTCATCTAATCCATACAAATAAAATATTAAACAAACTTCCATCTACTCCACCAATGCTTCATTCAAACCACTCTTCAACATTTCAAAATAACTTTTCGTGTGGGTAAAAAATTTTAAAAAAAAATGCTAACAAAATGTTACTAGGAAAATTTTCAGATTCTATCGATAATAGACATTGATATCCACTAGTAATAGAAGTCTATTCATGACTATTATCGATAGAATTCAGAATTTTATTATAACTTGTAAATATTTTAATTTATTTTATTATTTTTAAAAATGTCCATATAACAAAATTGACTAAAATATTTATAAAGTATAACAAAATTTTAAATTTTATCATTGATAAAACACTAACACTGTGATAGAAGTTGATTTATATTTAGGGACTTCATTTTTAATTAGGGAATTTTCAAAAATACCTACAATCTATAGCAAATTCTACCACCGATAGTGATTGATAAGGTAATTAGAGAATTTAATGAGAGTAGAATTGTATTCGGTGTTTTGGAATATGGAGTTTGTGATTTAAATAATTGTTTAAAATGTGTTTTGATAATATATTTATAAAAAATGTTTTTGACTAACACCTAATTTAAATCACTTATTTTACCCATTTTCCCACTACTCCTTCTCTTGGGATGAATACCCAAAAATATTTTTTTACCTTTTATTTATTTATTTGATGTTCTACACTGCTTTTCCTTTTAACACCCATTCTCATTTTGTTTATTTTAATTTAAAAAGTGGAAAGTAAGAACAATTTCAAAAAATTCAAACTGAGATCACTTTGTTTTCTTGAGATTGAGATTTGAGAGTGACCCCTCACCCAACATTAATAACGATTATGCTTTTACTAAAATCAATAACTTATTATTACTCTTCTTATTATTACTCTTCTTATTATGGTTTCCTTTGTATTTGGCACCTCATTCCTTATTTCTCTTTACTTTCCTTTTTGTTACTGTGGGTTTAAATCTTCATAAATGTTTTATCATTATGCTTCCTTTTCTTTTAAAACAAATATATAAATGTTAGGGTAGCTCCGTCCAAGTCCTCGTCAAACTCGTTATGATTGGTTCAGTAAATGTTCTAATCAACCTCGACCACCAATGAGTAAAAATCGATTGGTTAGTATCTTGTTCGATTTCGTTCTTTGAAATATATATATTTTTTAATTTCTCGATTAGAGATTTTTTTTTTCAAACTAATCATTAATTCCTCTCATTCTCCGACCAATCGATTTAGATTCAATGGCCGACTCAAATTTTCAATATATCATGCTTTATCCTTCGTTGTTTTCAAATATAGCAAAATGAATCGAAGTGTTTACAAATATATTAATGTTTTAAAATCTATTAATGGTAGACATTGATAGCCTTCTATCAGTGACATTAACAGACATTGACGAAAGTCTATTAATCTTTATCAATGTCTGTTGTTATGAAGTTTTCTTATATTTCAAAATATTTTTCGCAAATTTTTCATAATTTTATTACTATGTATGATCAAAGGAAAATTATTGTAAAAATAACTCGGTTTTGGGTTATGTAATATTTGTCTTTTATGGAAAAAATTAAAATAAATTTTAAAAAACAAAATTTTTTCTAAAGAGAACTAATTATTTTTTCTTTTCAAAAACATGTTTTTAGTTTTGAAAATTACCTAAAACCCTCCCAAACGTAAGTATGAAAATGAGAGAAACGATGAGAAAACAAACATAATCGTAAGAAATAAAAAAACTAAATGATTATATGATCTAAACTTTTGAATTTTGTATTGTTTATATTTGAAAAACGATAATTTAATTTTAATGCAAGATCATTTATATCGATAACATTTAGATTTAATAGTTTAAATTTAGTTATTTTTTAAAAAGTGATCGTTTAAATTTAGAATATTTTAAAAAATGAACAATTTTACAGATTTTTTTATTTGATTATATTTATGAAAATTAATATTAAAGTATGGAAACATAAAATCAAAAATAAAAATCAAAACAGTTAGTACAAGTTTTGAAAAAGAGAAAAAAGAAAAAAACGTGTGGAAATGAAAATGAAAACAATAATTCAAAATTGGTATTTTTCTTGGAAAAGTGAGCCAATGACGTACAACAACAATAATAAAGAAAGAGTCAAGAAAGTTTTGAAGAATTCAAAACTCACACAAGAAAATGTACGTTTGGTGGCAGCGTCCTGAAAAGCAAGTTGGCCAACGTTGAATCAAATACCATCATCCTCAATCGCCTATGATTCATTCTCCCTTTCTATATAATCTAAATCTATCGCTCATCTTTAACTTTCACTTCAACTTTTTCCTCTCATTTTTCTTCCTTCTCCAATGTCTTCCTTAACCATTCCTCCTCTTCTTACTTCTCCTCGGGACGATGCTGCCCTACTTTACCGCGCCTTCAAAGGTCAGTCTTCTAATTTCCCATTTCTTCTGCTTCTCTATTTACATTTTACTCTCCCAATTGCTTATCTGTTCTTTTTTTCTTTTTTCTATTGGCTGGCTTGAGGTTTTGATTCTCTACTGGAGATAATCGAGTTAGGAAAATGGGTGGAAAATTGGGGATAAAGGGGAGAATCTATTGAGTATGTGGGTTTTTTTTCTTTTTCTTTTTTTTTTTTTTTTAATTTTTATGAAATTTAAATTGAAATTGACCTATTCAATTGTCCTGTTTTGATCGTTGAGATAAGATAAGGTGGGTGCAATTCCTTTTGTCTTTGGGTTTTGGGTGTTCGTTTTCCTTTGGTGTTTAAGTTTCAAGTCTTGGAGTTTGATTTTAGTCCGACAACTTTACTAGTTTTATTTCAAAATTTAGTTTCTAGCTTCTATATCTACACTTTTAATCTTGAATTTTTACTGAAAACTTATTTTGGTTGTTATTGTTAATGTTTATTAATTAATTTGAAATATAATATCAAGTAGATAAATTTGGCTTGTCTCGAAGGTAATTGACAAGATTTTCCTCTTTATTGATTCCTCATCTTCCAAGTTGCTTTAACGAAAAAAAATTATGAAGTGGAAATCTAAACTTAATTTTAATAGTGATAAAAACAACAGTGAAACTTAGTTAAGCATAATTTTTTTAATTATTTTTACATTAATTAAGAAATAAAAACAGTAAAGATCGAAAGTAAACATTTAGTGAAAAGTTGAGGTTGGCTAAGAGTACCTTTGAAATATGTAACATTATGAAACCAAGACACTAAATTGAAATGAAACTCAAGATTTAAAGACGAAAAGTGTGAGGTTTTGAAACATAGGGACCAAATAGTAGGAGACCAACAATGTATTTTTTTTCTCAAAAGTAAAGGGTTTAGATGAAAATTGAAATGAGATTGTGGTGACTGATGATTTTGTTTTGGTATTGATTTTATTTGATTCGTTTTTGGAGGTTTTGGATGTGATACTGCTGCAGTTATCAATGTTCTTGCACATAGAGATGCAGCACAACGTGCTCTCATTCAGCAGGAATATAGAGCCATTTACTCTGAGGAACTCACCAAACGCTTAAAATCTGAGCTTAGTGGCAAACTTGAGGTGCGTTTTAGAAGACTTTCCTGGTTTACATTTTAGATTTTAGTCCCTTTTTTGTTTATTTTAATCCACATGGTTTCAATTTTGTCCATTTAGTCCTTATATTTTTAAAATGATTGTTTTGATCTTGTGCCCCGCAACCATTTTGGTCTTTATTTGCAAAATTTTAATAAAAATTTTAAGCAATGAAAAATTTTAGTTTAAGGTTATGGTTCACTTCGATTAATATTAGTTAAGTGTTGTATGTTGTGATTTGTGATGGAAAGAAATGACACAAGGAAGAAAATGAATCAACAAACATGGTCACTCCTTATAATTACAGGATTAAAATCATCATTTTGAAAGTACATAGTTAGGGACTAAAATGAACAAAATTTTAAAGTACAAAGGCAAAATGGAGAAATTTAAATCCATGATCATATCCATCCAATAAGTCCATATTTAATAAAATTCCATGAGCCTACTTGATTTTAATTTTATCACTTTACAGAATAGCTCATTAACTTGACAATAATATAAATGAGCTATTACTAAGTATGCACCGTAAAACCATGCTTTAATTGAGCTTGCTCTCTTGCTCGTCTCTTGTATTCCTGCTTTCATCCTTTTGATTTTCTGTATGTTTGTTGAACATCGTGGAATTCTTGCAGGATGCAATTTTACTATGGATGTATGATCCAGCAACCAGAGATGCTATTCTAGTGAAGAATGCTATATATGGAGAAACCTCTACTCTTAGAGCTGCCACTGAAGTAATTTGTTCTCGTACACCGTCGCAGATTCAGCATTTTAAACAAATTTACTTGGCCATGTTTCGTTCTCCCCTTGAACGTGATATTGAACGCACTGCTACCGGTGATCATCTAAAGGTCCTACTTCCTTTTCTTTTAAGTTTTACTTTATCACTCTCATTCTTTATTATCTACCAGTTTTTGATGATATTGTTCTGTTACTTGGTTTTAAGCCTAATGAATTGTATGTGAAAATATGTACATTTTGTAGATGAATGGTGATATTTTAGATCTTAGGAAACTCACAAAGCCCAAGCACAATATGTAAATGTTCCCCATTATGCTTGGATTATATGAAAACAAACCATTATAGTTTGACCTAGTGATGTTAGAGTATGTGGTAAAAGTAAATGGACTAGAGAATAATGCGTTCAAACCCCATGTAATCACCTATCTAAGATGTTAAAATCCAATGAGTTTCTTGACAATGAAATATTGTCAAGTGACTCAAGTCAAATGGTTGTCCTGAGGTGTGTACTATTGACTTGTCACTCATTCTTTGAAGAACACCATAGCTCTTCATATATTTGGAAAACGTTAGATAAAAGGGATGAGAGCTGGAGCTAATAATCATACATGCATTGACCTCTATCTTAAAGTTGAAGCTATGATTAATGGGCTCTTATTTTCCTTTTCAAACAAATGTTTGGAAGTTGATATTTTTTTAAAGGAAAAATTAACGTTCTAACAAAAGAGTATTACATATTTTCAGCTGCTATTAGCTTATGTTAGTAAACCGCGATATGAAGGCCCAGAAGTCGACAGAGCTCTGGTAGATAAAGATGCCAAATCTCTCTATAAAGCTGGAGAGAAAAGATTGGGAACTGATGAAGATAAGTTCATAAAAATTTTCAGTGAAAGAAGCAGGGCACATCTCTCCGCTGTTAGTCATGCTTATAAACATTCATATGGCAACTCTTTGAA